>NC_060144.1:447514910-447817410 GCF_021461385.2 Schistocerca piceifrons | reverse complement strand
TTGCCAAGAAAAAATACGATAATCACCAATAAGTAGTCACATAAATATAATTGCAGAAATAGTCATCAATGTGTAAATTCATCTGGAAAAATATGCACGGTCTGATGTGTAACGACAAGAAGAGTGACCTGCTAACCTTACCTTGCCGGGCACTTGCCAAGAAAAAATACGATAATCATCAGTAATTAGTCAGGTGAATTAATTGCATTAGTAAATGGCATCATAGTGTGTTGAATCATACAGTGGTTTCACTCAATAAACGGTTTAATGTTTGATATATGGTGATTGCCTTTCGATTTTCTAGTTCTCAAAGTTTCGACATGTACAACATTGGGGTGAGGAATGCTGCGAATCCGATATGGACCTGCGTATACAAGTTCAAATTTACTGCACTTACCTTTTAATTTGCTGGATAAATAGTGTGTACGTACTAGTATCTTCTGTCCAACGTGAAAGTCGCGGCGTGTACAAACCTGTTTTTGCTGTCTTCTCCGGCGCTCTGCGGCACGTTTGATGTTCTTCAGCGCAATGTCAATTATTTCGTGGTGTCGTAGGCGACGACTTTTGGGAAATTCTATTAATTCTTTAATTTTGTTCGGTGGTTCAACGTTTTTCAGTATAACAGACGGAGATAGCATAGTGGATTCATTTGGAATGGAATTAATTACATCTTGGAATGAGAGTATGTGTGTATCCCAATCAATATGTCTTTTGTGGCAGTATATTCGGCACAGCTTACCAATTTCTTTCATTAATCTTTCACAGGGGTTCGAAGAAGCGTGGTACTTGGATATATAAATCGGAGAAATGTTTCTAGCTCGTAACATGCGTGTCCATATACTACTACGAAATTGTGATCCATTGTCGGAAATTACTTTCATTACATGCCCTACATGAGATAGAAAATGTTTTACAAATGCTTTCGAAACAGTTTTAGCAGTAGCTTTGCGTAACGGAGTGAAAGTAACAAATTTTGAAGTGAGCTCAACAGCGACAAATATGTAGCAAAAACCTCTGTTAGTTCTGGGAATCGGACCAAAAATATCTACTGCGGCCATGTGTCTTAATTTAACAGGTATAATGGGATATAATGGAGGAATATGTGAAGTGGTGTCTGATTTAGCTTTCTGGCAAATTTTACAAGACGCTAAAACTCGTCGTATACGTTTCTCCATGTTGGCAAAATAACAGTTCTGTCTCAGTATAAGAAAACATTTTCGTGCTCCGTAATGTGCGTAACTTAAATGAGTGTACCAAATTAGTTTGTTAACCAGTTCGTCAGGAATGCATAATAACCAATTGTTGCTGTCAGGATGAGAACGGCGAAACAGAATGTCATTGCGCACAGTGTAGTGGTTTCTAATCGTAACATTATTCTTATCTAGCCAAAGGTGTTTAATTTCTTTCCACACATTGTCTTTATTTTGCTCCTTTGCTATGTCCTGTAATGACGATGAAATAAAGTTTTCAAAAGCAACTTGTTGAATGTACATGACACTGAAATTTGTTTTGCAGAAGTTGGTTGCTACGTCTTGCTGATTGTTGCCGAGAGAACGCGATAGTGCGTCTGCTATAACATTTTGCGTACCAGGAATGTGAACTATCGTAAAATTAAATTCCTGTAAATACAGTTTCCATCTACTTAATCTATCGTGAGTGAATTTGGCTGAAAGCAAAAATTGTATGGCTCTATGGTCAGTGTAAACGGTGGTATGTCTGCCATAAAGAAAATGCCTAAATCTCGTAAAAGCCCATACAACGCATAATGTTTCAAGTTCTGTAACGGAGTAGTTTCGCTCAGCAGGTGACAGAATGCGGCTTGCAAATGCGATGTTTTTGATTACTGTAGAGCCATCTTCTTCTATTTCCTGGAAAATATTTACGCCTAAGGCGGTGTTGGAACTGTCGGTAGCAATGGAAAAATTTCTAGTAAGATCTGGGTGCGATAATAGTGGAGCATTCAACAGAGCATTTTTCAAATAACATTCTCGTGAACAAAATTCTGCGTGTCAAAAGTAATGTTTGCGTTTCTGTAATATGCAATCTGTGCTGTATCTGGTTAAAATCTATCGTACGTGTTATTATTTACGGGCGAATGTTGTGGCATATCCACTATATGAACTGTTCTGTTATTTCTTAATGACGTGTTACGCTATGGATGACACCTATTGTCTGTTCCATTCATGATTATTTGTTGTTGCTGATGTTGTTGCTGCTCATAAGATCGACTGTTATTAAATGTACGCTGAAAATTGTGCTCATCATTCTTTTTACGTCTGTCATGATAGTCATTCCTATACGGTGTATTGCGATACGAGTTGAAATAGAGTGTTGTCTGTACGTGGTTATTTCTTTGCTGCCATGCGTTACTATTTGTTGGAGCTGAGACTATACGTGCACGCGGCGGAACATTAAAGTTTGGTTGACCTTGTAGACTGCATTGTTGGTTACGTATGCTAAGCGGCTGACTTTCATGCTATTGTGGTGGAAAACGTCTATTGTTACCAAAAAAATGCGTTTGCTGTTAATTTTACACATACTGATGATTACGATTTTTATCCGTTATTAAAATTACGCTGGTTCTGGAGTGCCTAATGAAAATTGTCACATTCGGTAAAAGATGTCACATCCGGTTTTCATTACATATTCTTAATCCTACAAAGAGCAATAGTTAAAGAGCAGTTTTGATAGATATAAAGGATAGTAGAAGAAAAGGCAGCAGTGCAGAAAACTAAAGATGAAACAGCACTACTACAGCTCGGGGCCCTATGCTCGCTACGGCACATATTCATTAAAGCGTAATGAATCCCCTGAGGTCAATTACGCACTGCAAATAAATTTTAGCTTTTGCGTTACAGGCAATAGCGGTATAAATTCAAAAGCAAATAGTTGTATCCAAGTTAATTCTGGTTTCTTCATTATAGGCAATGCTGTTGTAAATACAAAAATAAATTGTCGCATCTGGTTCAAAGCTAGTTTCTGCATTACAGGTAGTAGCGGTGAATGTACAAAGATAAATTGTCGTATACTGTGCAATTCGTGTATCTGTGGTCTGTCATTGTTGAATTCCTTACATTTTCTTACAAATGCAAATTGCTCGAAATCTACGTTCTCGTCACTCAATTTGATAACACGTTCAGGTTTGTGTGTGAATCTGATCGTCTGTGTCATTTCGGATTTCAAGTTGCATAGCTTTTCAGATTTTAAGTCGCGTGGCTTTTCGGATTTTACTTCGCGTAGTCTCTGTAAATTATTCACATTATACACGCTGCGTGTGTCAGACTCATGTTCAAAAAGTGGCGTCTGTTGTGGCATGTTATTAACTGAAATGTTTTTCATCTCTGTTACTTCTTGTTGTAAATTTGATAACTTCCTACGTAACGTGTTGTTAGATGAATCGATCTTATTAATTGTCTGCTGTAAATTTTGAAATTCAGGTGTTTGGATAAATGAAACCGGTGCAGTATCGTCTGATTTATTGTCATTAGTATTTTCGATAACATCAATACGACTGGCCAATTCATCACATTTTTCAGTCAGTATTTTAACCTGATCATCGGTTTTAGAATCAGACGCATTAATCTGTTTTTGCAACTTGCGCGTAGTTTCGCTCAGTTTTTTAACATCAGCTTTGATGACATCGCAATCCTGTGTTAGATCTAGTTGTTCGAATCTATCTGTCACTGTTTGAATATTTACTGTGTGTGTATCTGTTTTTGCTTTAAGATCAGAAATTTCATCCCGTAATTCCGCGTTCAATTGTTCTATGGTATTAATTTTGTCGGACACTGTAGTAATATTATTGTCTACATACGTCTTCGCTTTCGCGAACATTTTACGTTTGTCCTCTTGTCTCTGTGCACTGATTGTTTCCATGACTTGTCGTTTTACTTTGTTTTGATCTTGAATAAATCTGCGGAAACGCGTATCACTGTTCTGTATGTGCTGATTAAAGCGCTCGTTAATCTGAGTGTTCTGCTGTTCGAATTTCGCGTCTATCTTTGCGTCCATAGTGCGCGAAAGTTCTACCGTCATTGCTCTAAACTCGTCCCGTAATTGTGTAGCTTTTTCAGAGCACTGTTTGGCGACTCCGCTAATTTCGTCTCTGAGTGTATTTGTTGCGGCTGTTTGCATTTCCCTTAATTCTTGCGCAATCGACTTTATTTCTTCGCTATTTTTTTGTGAACAAGCCTCAATTTCCACGCGCAACTGTTCCTTAGTGTCATGGCACTGCGCGGCAACGTCTCTAATTTGTTCACTAAGCTGTCTGTTATCTTCCCTAAATTGTTTGAAATTTTCACTCTGTTGTTTGACCTGTTCACTGAGTTGTTTAAAATCTTCACTTTGTTTGTCTAATTTTTCGTTCTGTTGTTTGGAATTTGCAGTAAGGTCGTTCTTAAACTGTAGCATTATTGCCATAAATTGATTCAAATCATACGTAGCATTTGCATTCTCAGTACTGTTTAATGGTGTACCTGCAGTTGTCGCGCTTTGTGTGACCATTTGGTCATTCTGTATTTTAGAAAAAGGTTTGCCAGTCAAATGTACACTATCAGTCATTGTTTCGGAATTAAATAAATCCGCCCTACTTTGTGTGATCTGTTCATATTCATTAGACAAATTTGTCTGTTCGTTACTTGGGTTTTCCAAATCGGGTGTGTTAAGCTCTGCAGCGCTCATTACAATAGAGCATTCTGCGTCATCAATTGTCGTCAAGTTAACAGACGAGACAATTGAGTTCGTTTGTTCATCATTACGGTGAAAGTCATCATTAGTGATTGGAATGCACTGATTGTTAGTGAACGCAGGATTGTCATCATTACGTTGCGTATCACAATTACTATCGGTCACGTTGTTTAAGTCGGTAATTTCATTCACAATACTTCGCGATACACTATTCACAGTCTTTCGCGGCATTTTTACAATAGTCAAAATTTTTCACAAAACAAATCAACACAGTGCAAAAGCAACACACAAATACAACAAAGCAACAAACTGCCGTTGACCTGTAGAGAGAAAGTCACAATATTATTAACAGCGTTGCGCTAAATCCTAATTATATCTAAGCAAACAAGAGCAGATATCTGACTGTTGTTCAAAAGACTCTCAACGAAATACGATCCTGGACTGGGTGTCGCCAAGTGTAACCTCCCTACAAAAATTTTAAAAGAAAAGGACGATACTAATTAGAAATGCTGATGGACATGGCTCTAAGCGTAATCTGCCCACAATGAAATGTACTGACAATGGCAACAAAAATGTGAAATACGCAATCTGACTCAAATATAAATTCTTCACAAAATCTAAAGTCCGTTCAGTGACAAGAAAATTCAATTAAACCGAAATATCGGTCTTTGGCCCTGTGTAAAACAATCAGAATTAAAGTCTTACCTCAGAATAAATCAATGTCACATATCTGCTGTTGTTGTTGCGCACCGCTTGGAGGAACTGCATTGCAAATAATAATATTCTCTTTTTTTGTGATTTTACTGGAATTTTTCTTCAAAAGAAGTGGAATGAAATGGGAAGTGCAACGAAATCTTGAGTTCAATAAAAAATTAAATTTTTGAGAAAATGCTTTTGAAATAAAAAATTATTATTGGGAGACTTGTTGGAGAATAATTACAATAAATAAAATTTTTCATTATCTAATGATTATATTAATTAACAGTATACCTTATTCCTCATCTTGACCAGTGTTGCCGACCGCCTACATCACACAACCGCACTGGGCTGCTACTACTGACCGACCGCTCTGCATGACGACTACAGACTGAGTACTGCTCTCAACTAGACAGAGCTACAGACTCGCAACGACTGAACTGACGGACTCGCAACGACAGACTGACTGCTACTGGCCTACAGCTACTAACAGACTGAGCAACGACTAACTGACTGAGAACCGCTCGCAACACTCGCGCGGTCACGCGCATACTCTCTGGTCACAGATGCTACAATGCCTCGCCATCGCTGCTGCGTTACATACGTGTTTCAGCGTGAATGGAAATCGTAGAAATTTTCTGTGGAGCAACATTTAATAATAAAGCGTTTTAAATCATCAAAAGCGATGAGCGGGAGCAGGCGCTTTCGATAAAGAACGGGGGAGTGCAGCGCCGCTGCTGTCGCCACGGCTGCTGCCGGTAGCCAGCAAATGGATCCCGGAGCTTTGCCGCATACGGCGTCCAGAGGAGGACAGTCTGCAGGAAATCTGCCGCAAAATCGTTACTGGATAAAATTTTGATATCGGTGTGTCAGAAAGCGAAATAGATTGAATCTGCGCTACCATTACATTTACGTCTTCAGCATTCAGACAGAAGAGGCTATAAAAATATTTTATGCCAGCTGCTCTCGATCCACTGACGTTACGAACAGAAACAACGCACGCTACCACTAGACCACAGGTGTAATCAGCCTAGTGTTTTTCTATCATGGGACAAGTTTTCCTCCAGGAAGTTCCGCAGTCTGCAGTGTTGCCAGATTGTGCAGATAACCGGACTTAGAGAATTAGCGAGTTGGCCAGTTTTATTGTCCCATGTCGCGATCGGCGCGGACTTAGCCTCTGAAGCGGCCGGCCGCCGGTCGAGTTTTATGTCAAAGATTGTACATGAATGTATTCAGATGATCAGACAGGATGCTTACATACGTGTCACCTCCCAGAGTCGTATCTAGACGTATCAGGGGTCCCATATCACTCCAACTGCACACGACCCACACCATTACAGAGCCTCCACCAGCTTGAAAAGTCCCCTGCTGACATGCAGGGTCCATGGATTCATGACGTTGTCTCCATACACGTACACGTCCATCCGTTCGTCCGACCAGGCAACATGTTTCCAGTCATCAACAGCCCAATGTTGGAGCTGACGGGCCCAGGCGAGGCGTAAAGCTATGTGTCGTGCAGTCATCAAGGGTACACGAGTGGGTCTTCGGCTCCGAAAGCCCATATCGATGACGTTTCGTTGAATGGTTCGCACGCTGACACCTGTTGATGGCCCAGCTCTGAAATCTGCAGCAATTTGCGGAATATACGATATGAAATCGACTGGCCTATTCAGATTTCCAACCTGAACCCAATGGAATACCTTTGAGATGAGTCAGAACGTCTACATCGCCATTCCTCCACAGAAATTCAGACACCTCACTGAAAGTATACGAGACAGAGTTCAAGACTTTATAAAGGCGAAGACTAGAAACACCCCATTTTACTGTCAAGCAGCACTTTTGACCAGATGGCGTATGCAGAGCAAGTACATACATCGACGAACGGTTTTGGGTTATCTACGTGGGACAGAGTGACAAATTTTCTTGGAAAAGAAAATAATTATTAACGTTTATAGTCGACCTCAGAGACATAACAGATGTAGAACTTAAATAGTAACAAAGTAATAGCGGCAATTGAAGCTGACTACACAACGTTTGCACAGAGGCCAATGTACATTTCACGTAAGTGCCACGAAGATACGACAAGAGAAATTAGGGCTCGTAAGGAGACATACAAACAGTCGCCTTTCCCTCGCTCTATTTGCAAGTGGAACAGGAAAGGGAATGACTAATACTGGTACAACGTGCACTCTGACGTGTTTGACGTGTTTACAGAGTATGTACGTGTGTACATTAGGTGTAGAAGCACGAACTGGCCTGGAAGCTCAGCGGACACAACACTCCTCGACATTTACCCGTGAAAAATATTGAAATAAGAGATTTGTAAGGATAGCCTACGATCACCGAAGGCCTAGAATGCCGTATACCAAGAGCCAGTGCCGCATTACGGCTTTATCACATTAGGACATCGTGTAGAAGAGGTACGCTTTACCTTATTTTAACTGTACATTTCCAGTTTGTATGAGAGTATATCGTGATATGAAATACTGTTTTGTTTTGAAAGATAGACTGTCCACTAGTTGTATATTTTTAATACTGCAGATCTGAAGATGGTTGTTACTGTCTGAAACCGGTCATCGTCGAAGGACTTTATATTGTGATCACATACTGGAAAAAAAACACGGTGTGTGTGTTGTCATTATCACCGTTCCATAATCATTGAAGCGCAAGCCGCCGAAGTAGCGTCAAATACGGTAAATTGAGTTGCACCAAGCCGTCGAACGCCGCACAAGGGAACTCCCGGCCAAAAATGCCGTACGTGCATTTCATTTACGCAGTCGATGTTTTAAAGATGTACTAACTGCAGACTGAAACATGTATTATGGCAGTCGACGATGGGTGAAAACTCTAAGCACTTACTGATATAAATAAAAAAAAATAAAAAGTGGTTAGTTGCTGTATTCCTTAAAATAAGAGAATGCACAGCCACAGAGCTCTATAATCAATTAAACGGCTGAACTATTATCAGATTTCTTTTCCTAGTATAACTCAGTAAATGTATACCTTGTCTATCCGATCGATGACATCTGACAAGGTAACGATACTGAAACTTGATAGTCAAGGGAAGGCAGGATTCGGTTACGATTGTGGACGGGGCCGTAGTCAGTTACTATTGCTTGCCTTTTACAGTTATACACATTTATTTTTAAAACAGTAATTCCAGACTCAATAGTAAATAAAAAATACCGAACGTTATTAATGAAGGAATAAACAACTGTGTAAATAATAGTGTTTTCAGTGCCTTACAAGGTAGCCAAGCACCATAAAATACAGATACAGATAATGTTAAAAAAAACAAGCCACTGTGATCACGGCTGAAGGCCTTACACACCAAGAATGGCAATAAATTAAGAATGTTTAAGAATTCGCTGCAATTACAACTTACAGGTATTGAAATATTGAAAGATAAGTGGCCACAAACACAGCAGAAGGTATCAGACGCCAGGAATGGCAGTAAATAAGGTTTTAAGGCTTACTGCTAAAACACAAATACTGAATTATTTTTTCAAAGCAAATGACCACAATCACAGCTGAAGGCCTTACACGCCAGGAACGGCAGTTATATAAAAAAAATTAGAAACCTGACGTAAAACAGCAAATACAAACAAAGGTCAATTAAAAAAAAAAAAAACAAGCAACTGATCCAGACAGTTGTCCAGGAATCGACCTCTGAGAGGGTCCGGCAGCAAACACTTTCGCGAGCGATGAGATAGGCACCCAAGAGTTGCATTCACTTCACAAGATGGTGACTCAGACTAGCGTCAGTCTAACGATGACTAGTGATAATCTTGTTGAAGCTACCTGACGTCCAATAAACCAAATGCAAGAACGGAAAACGCGGCAAAGCCGGAACCGGCGGACTGCACTACTCCCCCAGAATACTGTGCTTAGAGCGCCCGGAACGAGAAAGGAATCATTACCACCACAGTAGAGGAATCATCAACCGGCCTACAATCAAGAAAGCTGTCAAAACCACACGCCTTACGGACAGCCACGGCAAGACGAGGAAATGTACACTGCTGTAACGTACACTAACCCCCAGGTCAGGTAACTGGGGCGTTAGTGGCCGCCAGGCAGGAAAAATACCGCTGGTTGAACTTAACAAATTGTAACAAGCTGAACCCAGTAAATAGTAATAAGCAGTCGAGGAAAACTAATCAGATCCGCTTTCCCCAAGCATTCCACTCGCTGCTCTTCGTCTTGGCGACACTATGAGTAGCAACACGAACCCAAGTCACTGGAGAATCGGGAGGTGTCACAATGGGGGATGTTTCTCTACTTGAATTGAAATGCATTCATCTTAAAGCCTGCAGGATCCGGTTTATGGGGAGGTCGTGCACCCTCGTGACCACAGCCTTTCGATCTGGTAGTCCATGCGCACTGCCAGCGGTCCCGGTGTGTTCTGGCACTGCCCGGACCTGGTTCCCCCTGAGTCCCCAACTGAAATGCCACACTCACATGACACGGAAAGCAACGACGTTGCCCCAAATATAGGGCAACAGCTGCTACATATCGATAACCACCGCTGCTGCCACTAGCGGACAGGCACGCTTGGGAAACAAGTGGCGTCAGTCCATGTGCACTGCCAGCGGTCCCGGCATGTTCTGGCACTGCCCGGACCTGGTTCCTCCTGAGTCCCCAACCGAACTGCCACAATCACATGACACGGAAAGTAACGACTTTGCCCCAAATATAGGGCAACAGTTACTACATATCGATAACCACCGCTGCTGCCACTAGCGGACAGGCAACGCTTGCGAAACAAGTGGCGTCAGTCAAGATGAAAAGAAGATAAACAGCTGCAACCATGCCAAATAAACGATACGGTCTGGCCTCCAACAGAGGGCGGAGGCCTAGAAACAGCACCAACGCGAGGCGCAGCACGGTTCAGATGCATATAAAACTATGCACTATGAAATGAAAAGTATTTGGACACCACTATGTAAGGTGGAATTGATCACTAGATGCCACGAGGGGCAGAACCACCGGTGTAAAAAAAATGATAGGGAGAACTGTGTTGTCAGTAGGGAGACAACAACAGCAGAGGGTCGGTCAGGAGACCCCAGTGACTTCGAACGTGGACTAGTTATTGAATGTCACCTGAGTAACAAATCCATCAGGGACATTCCAACCCTCTTAAAGCGGCTCACGTCGGCTGTTCTTCATGTGCCTGTGAAGTGGAAACGAGGAGGCACAACCACAGCTAAACCTAGACCAGACAGACTTCATATGCTGACGGAAATGGATCGTTGAGAGTGGTGGAGGGTGAAAAAGTCGCACGAAATCTGCGTGAGAAACCGTTCGTGAGTTCCAAAGCGCTACCAACAATCCAGCTAGCGCAATGACTGTTCATAGGGAGGTAAACACAGTGAAGTAGTATTGTCGAGCAGCTGCTCATAACCCACACATCTCTATAGTCAATGGTAAGCGACGCCTGTAGTGATGTAAACAGTAACGCTGTAGGAACTGTATACATTGTTGAACGTAAAGAAGTTGAGGACGAGCGCATTGCATCCACAGGCCAAAGGAAGGACAGAACGGGTACACAGAACAATCAGGAAGATGCTGAGTTTTTATGTGGATTCCATTCACCATCAATAGGACGAGTATTTGAAGCATATTCTATGCGCATACAATGCAAAAGTCCATACAAATACCGGTTTGTCTCCAAATGAGGTAGTGTTCGGGCGAAAAATGCTGTCACCGTTTGATTTGGCGAAGCTACAGAAAGGGAAGGACCAATGAATCTGTACGTCAATTCGCAAGGACAATTCGGGATGTTTGGAAACCGATACAAAAGGCAAATACAAAGGATTTGGAAAGGAAGGAAGACACAGTAAAGCGGAAAGGAAGTTTAGCGCAGTATAGAGTGGGGTAGTGGGTAATGCTGTCCAGCCCCTAGACGCAAAAAGGCGAAACAAAGGAGTTCTTCACGAGGTATCAAGGGCCATACCAAGTTGTTGAAACCACATCTCCCGTTAATGTTAAGCTTCAGCCACCAACGAGAACAACGATAATAGACATTGGCGGTTACGGCCATTTAAGGGTTGCCCAGATGTGATTCCAGACGTGTCACAGGAAGGAAAGAGGAAGAAAGAGAGAGTGAAGAGGGGTGCTAAGCGCAGAGAAAACCAGGAAGATAGAGTACAGCATGAAGTACCGTATGCCTTGAGATCCAGAAAGTGGTAGAGTATTTGTAGCTTTTTTTTTGTTTTAGTGTCATGTATCATTGGGTTTGCCTACAGTAATTAGGCAATGTATTTTTGTATATGTGTTTTCGAATATTGTGAGCCTGCTGGGGCAGCAGTCCTTTTGAAGAGGGAGGAAGGGTGATGGTGATTCCTGTCCTCAGGTCACTGAAAAGGGAAGTGTAGTGACTGACGTATGTGGAGTGTTTTTGGAGGAGAAATCGTACGCAGTTCTGGAGAAATAAATGTGTCGGAGTAAATTTTGCGGCAAAGCCGTAATAAATATGTGTTGAGCGATGTCAGGATGTACGATTTCTTGTTCAAATGTTTAGTTATCGCCAGTGCTTGGTCAGGAAAGTCGTGTTTATTGCCCCAGTTCATATAATGTAAATTTAAGGATGAAAGTAGTCACACAATAGGTGTTGAGTTTGGATAAAAAATAGTGAATGTTGGAGGAAAATCTGTGAAGCTACAAATATGGGAACGTGCACGGTGCAGTTATTTATAACCAGGGGGAAAGGAATAGACTGTACAAGGGACATTGTGGATACCAAATTGAGCTTGCAACGGGTCGGGATGCATTGAATCTTCTCCACCTACGAGAATTTGGTAGTAGCAGCAAATTGTTTTAAGCAAGGAGTGTTTACGGAAGCGAAACGTGTAGAGCTCGATGAAGACGAATTTTAATCAAAGGAGCTAAGTGTAACATAGTAGGACCAAACTTCCATCTGCCACCGTCAATTTCAGGAGTCACGCAATTGAATCTTACGCAGCCACAGCTGTACTGGCCAGAAGCCAGTTTAGAGTTTTGTCAAGGCAGAATACGACCTTGTAAATCAAATTCTGGAGCCAGGTCTGTTGAGATCCGTAAACCAGTTTGTTTTAGAGCAAGACAGGTGCATATCAGCCGAACAGCTTGTGCAACATATCGTGCAGTATAGCGACAGGCAATGGCAAATAACGATGATTTTGAGCACCTCTGTGCCAAGTGTCATCGCAGCCTTAACTTTCTTGTGTGTTGTCTTCTTTCTGATCAGGTGGAGAGCTAAATCATAGAAGGAACCAAGGGTAGTCCAAGTCCCAGTGGATGGGATACTGAGGGCGTGAGATGAGTAGGTAAGGGGTTGATCGAGCAGTGGTCGTCCAGTAAGGAATTTTTACGTTTTGTTTCGTATCACGGTTTTAAGAGGGCACTAGGCCACATGTAAGTTTTCTAAAAGTAAGGAAATATGCCATAGGTGCTGACCCAAACAAGTTAAGAGCTAGTTAAGGGTCGACCCAGGGACCGAGTCTTTTCGAAGAGGGGAATAACGTAGCGGCACCACAGTCTAAGATAGGGAAGTTAGATTTGGTGCAGTATTTCGGAGTGCACAAGTTACAGCCAGTTGCGGCCCGGATTGCAGTGCTTTATGCTGACCAGCGGTTGCAAAGTGGAATGGAGGCCACAGGGTCGTCGAACCACTGAAAAGCGTAAATGCAGTGGCACCCACCCCCGACATTTACTGTCTTTCCGCTACATTTGGTCATCCTGATACATTCGGTGGCAGAAGCCACCACAACACAGTGTACCTTTTATAACGACAAGCGACCACAGCTGTTGTTTCGGCCCTGTATGAAACCAGTGCTTTTGTATGGAAGTAAACATCGCAGTCTGCTCAATTGGGAGGCCTTGCTGCTGTGCTTCAGAAAAAGTAGTATTCTGAGAGGTTAAGTCATTGTACTGATTTCACATTCGCTTCGGGATGGATGGAGAGCGAGATTGGTGTAGTCATTTTAGTTGTACTTCACAGCATGACTCATCATGGTGAGCACCTGTTCTTACGTACTGATAGTTTGCAAGAAACAGGCTTGTTGGCGCCGAGAATGTTTTGGTGGCTCCTGTTTGAGAGCTCGTATTAAGTGATCGCTAATGCTATCAATTTGGACGTGTTAAGGCTTTTAACTGTTTTTAAATTTTAAGCTCAGAGTGTTTAAACTTGGCGTGCCTCTGCAGGTAAGTATATACCTGCTAACTAAATCTCCAGCTTGTGCGACAGTGTATATTTTACTTCTATTGTAAGATTATAAATATGAAACATCATTTGATTTAACTGAGCTTCCAGTGTTTGATTTTCGTGGGCCTTTGCAGTTCTCGAGCGAATTACTGTTACTTAAATATTATCTACAGTTTGGGCCACTGCCTAAATTTGATTTCTATTGCATGATGATAAACCTGACACATTCAGTGATTTAACTGGTCTTTCAGCTCTCTTATTGGTGTTATTTGAGATTTATTAAGGTTTTGAAGGTTTTTTTTTACTTTTATATAAGTTTTAAAGTTACAGGGTGCATGGCGTGAGTTGGTGTAAGTGTTTTATAATTGTTTGGGTGTTAAAG
Organism: Schistocerca piceifrons; assembly: GCF_021461385.2. Lineage (NCBI taxonomy): Eukaryota > Metazoa > Arthropoda > Insecta > Orthoptera > Acrididae > Schistocerca > Schistocerca piceifrons. The sequence goes on along the minus strand of NC_060144.1, from coordinate 447,803,464 downwards.
CCTTGTTTATTCTGTTTTAGACAGCCAGCTGGTGAGTGGTTTCAGTATTATTTGCCTCAGGGGGCCCGCTGTTGGCGTCATCTTGTCACTGGGGCGTTTTGGGTCCGCTTGTAAGAAAAAATTTAATTCTTACCTACATCTGAATCTGGACTGATCATTAATTGTGTTATAAGCTGGCAATAAAGAGTGTAATTTATTAAACTTACGGTCTCTGGGTTGTGGACCTGGCTTCTCTTGATTTGAAGGATTTGTTCTTCTGTTTTTATTTGTTTACTCAAGTGTCTTTAAAATACTGAGCAGTTGTTAATTAATTTTGCTGGTATGGTTTATGTTTAAGGGGTAAATTTACTTTATTTCTCGGGAAACATAGCAGGGGAGTGGGGGGGGGGGGGGGGCGATATCATTGATCATATCGTCTTGCAGTCTTGAAAATAAATTACCGTTGCCTCCAGTAAATAATTTAAAAGAACACCACGAATTCATACCACAGCACCTCCGTCTTACTTTAGATTCTAGAAGGCTCGGATTCTAGGGCGCTTCACGTTGCCAATTAAATGTACGTTACCACAATAATTAAAAATGCTGCAAAATTTATCTATGCCACAATTTTATTTTAAGTGGACGATTTCAATAAGACAGCAAATCACTACATAATCTTACGCAGATAGCTAAGCAGTTGGTGGTTGGTACCGCATTGCTACCTGAAGGCCGGCCGTGGTGGCCACGCGGTTCTAGGCACTTCAGTCTGGAAGCGCGCGACTGCTACAGTCGCAGGTTCGAATCCTGCCTCGGGCATGGATGTGTGTGATGTCCTTAGGTTAGTTAGGTTTAAGTAGTTCTAAGTTCTAGGGGACTGATTACCTCAGATGTTAAGTCCCATAGTGCTCAGAGCCATTTTGCTACCTGAAGAAAAAGTTTTTCGAGTTAGAGTAAGGGTTCAATAGACCATTTTTGATAGAACTCTTGGGGTGTTACCCAGAACTGTTGTCAGTCCTTATGTACGATTTTTTTTTATTTAATGAAAACGTGTAACTCATCATTGCAATTGACTTACAAACTAATAACAGCGCAGAGAATGTCATTAGGGTATTCTGTAGTTTTTTTAGAAACTGTGCAGAACTGTTGAAATTTTGTACAGAGAACTCTAGACTACATCATACCTATCAAGTACTCTGAAAAAAAAAAAAAATGCTCGTTTCTCTAAAGTCAGGTGCCAACTTCACAACTATTGAGGTTTTCAGGAATGTAATCATAATTTTTTCTCGAAATTCTGGAGAATTATTAAAATTTTGTACAGAGATCTCTAGAACTATAGCACATCTATGAAAAACTCAGAAAAATATATATTTCTCGCAATTCGGTTGCCAAATTCACCAGACTGGCATTTCGAACGCACTTGGGGGGCTGCGTACGGTATCTCAGACACAACAAGGCTTCATTATAGTCTACATAAGCGGCCGGAGAGATTCAGCATATTGTTCACTGAGCGAGGTGGCGCAGTGGTTAGCATACTGGACTCGCATCCGGAAGGACGATGGTTCAAACCAGCGTCCGGCCATCTTGATTTAGGTTTTGCGAGATTTCCCTAAGCAGGTTCAGGCAAATGCCGGACTGGTTCCTTTGAAAGGGCACGGTCGACTTCCTTCCCATACTTCATTAATCCGATCTGACCGAGGACCTCACTGTTTGGTCCCCCATCGCCAAAACAACCAACCAGCCAACCATTTATTGATCTGTCTTAGTTGCGCATTAGTTTTTAGTTAGATTAATGTTACGATCACTGAGACTCATCTTCAGATCTAGGTAGTTGCGTCAGAGGAGGCGGGGTTGGTGTTGCAACCATGTAGATCTGAAGATGATCCAGAGTGATTTCTTTTTTGAAACATATAACCTAAATAAAAAAAAGTGCACCTGAGACAGAACAATAAATGAGAACTATCTTAAATAACAAAGCCTGCAATGTCTTGTATAAAATTAGGACAGCTTGGGATGTCGACACGGTTATGTTTCTGTGATTACAAAGGATGTGGAGAAATATAAAACGTGCACTAAATCAATCGTTGCGGGAAGTAGAATTTCGCTTTATAGATTTCTTCAGTTCTCTGGCGTGTTCATATTTAAAGCCCGAAGAGTTAAAAATAATAAGGGAGCATATCCACAACAACGAGCATTTAATTTGATCGAGAAGAAAGGCGTCTTCCGCTATGAGCAGGTTGCTGACGAATCAATTTTGTGGGAGGAACAGTTGCCGCCGGTTGAGGCATTCAAAAGATTGCTGCGTAGTGAAATAGCGATTAGGGAACAGTATTATCACAGCGGATACGTTGTGTGGAGCTCAACTGAGTGCAAGACATTTGAGATTATTCCGATCTATACAGAGTGATTCGGAGGTATGTCATCTAATGTGTGAGGTGAAAATAAGCATGTGAAAATAAGCAGAAAAATTACTAGAAACATGTGTCCGATTTTCGATCGTTTGCAACTGGAGCGGGTCGAAGACTACAGATCTCCATAAATGAATATGAAGACAGGTTCCGAATATTACTTACCGAAATATTGTGTGAGAGCTGTGGTGAACAGAATAATGGTGGAACAGATGACTGCTCCATCCCACAAGAGGTGTTGAAAAAGCTCCCCACTCATTTCAATGCACTTGTCAACGCGCCGGAGGGTGTGTTGTGTTGCATATCAAACATCATTCTGGATGGTTTTAGTGGGGGAACAGCATCGTTGATGTGAACGACAAGCCCTTCGCGTGTATCCGCCTTCGTAAAGTACGTGCCCCTTCTTAACCAACCCAATAAACAGAAGTCTAATGAGATTATCTCGGATGATCTTCGAGGCGGGTGTAAAATGAATGCGCGCAACGGAGAATAATAAACGCTAAAAGGAAGATTTGGCCCTGTCTGACTACCCCCTGAAGCAGATCTTAGGCTCTCTTAATTCTATGAATTACAATCTAAACATAAATTAATGATGAAGGCAACTAATCCTACTAAATGATAAACGTTGTTCCTTCTTATGTATTTATTGTAGATTAAAAAAATCTTTATATTTCAAAGTTTTCATTTCCTAAGTGCAATTACTAATCAGTTGCCCAACTGCCCCTTATTATCACTGCGCGGCCTAATATCAATAACTCGAAATGACTGACATCATGCACGTACCAAACACTAGAAGGCACTACATTCAAAGATGATCTACGGTAGTGTGGAACCTCAGTGGAAATAAACTAACGTGATCACAGCTGTTTAGCTTTTATACCCCTAATTTTTTTTTGGTCATCAGTATACTGACTGGTTTGATGCGGCCCGCCACGAATTCCTTTCCTGTGCTAACCTCTTCATCTCAGAGTAGCACTTGCAACCTACGTCCTCAATTATTTGCTTGACGTATTCCAATCTCTGTCCCTTCTCCTTATCAGTGTTTTCCACATAATTCTTTCCTCTCCGATTCTGCGTAGAACCTTCACATTCCTTACCTTATCAGTCCACCTAATTTTCAACATTCGTCTATAACACCACAAATGGTTCAAATGGCTCTGAGCACTATGCGACTTAACTTCTGAGGTCATCAGAACTTAGAACTAATTAAACCTAACTAACCTAAGGACATCACACACATCCATGCTCGAGGCGGGATTCGAACCTGCGACCGTAGCGGTCACGCGGTTCCAGACTGAAGCGCCTTTAACCGCTATAGCACCACATCTCAAATGCTTCGATTCTCTTCTGTTCCAGTTTTCCCACAGTCCATGTTTCACTACCATACAATTCTGTACTCCAGACGTACATCCTCAGAAATTTCTTCCTCAAATTAAGGCCGGTATTTGATATTAGTAGACTTCTCTTGGCCAGAAATGCCTCTTTTGCCATAGCGAGTCTGCTTTTGATGTCTTCCTTGCTCCGTCCGTCATTGGTTATTTTACTGCCTAGGTAGCAGAATTCCTTAACTTCATTGACTTCGTGACCATCAATCCTGATCTTAAGTTTCTCGCTGTTCTCATTTCTACTACTTCTCATTACCTTCGTCTTTCTCCGATTTACTCTCAAACCATACTGTGTACTCATTAGACTGTTCATTCCGTTCAGCAGATCATTTAATTCTTCTTCACTTTCACTCAGGATAGCAATGTCATCAGCGAATCGTATCATTGATATCCTTTCACCTTGTATTTTAATTCCACTCCTGGACCTTTCTTTTATTTCCATCATTGCTTCCTCGATGTACAGATTGAAGAGTAGGGGCGAAAGGCTACAGCCTTGTCTTACACCCTTTTTAATACGAGCACTTCGTTCTTGATCGTCCACTCTTATTATTCCCTCTTGGTTGTTGTACATATTGTATATGACCCGTCTCTCCCTACAGCTTACCCTTACTTTTTTCAGAATCTCGAACAGCTTGTACCATTTTATATTGTCGAACGCTTTTTCCAGGTCGACAAATCCTATGAAAGTGTCTTGATTTTTCTTTAGCCTTGCTTCCATTATTAGCCGTAACGTCAGAATTGACTCTCTCGTCCCTTTACATTTCCTAAAGCCAAACTGATCGTAACCTAGCGCATTCTCAATTTTCTTTTCCATTCTTCTGTATATTATTCTTGTAAGCAGCTTCGATGCATGAGCTGTTAAACTGATTGTGCGATAATTCTCGCACTTGTCAGCTCTTGCCGTCTTCGGAATTGTGTGGATGATGCTTTTCCGGAAGTCAGATGGTATGTCGCCAGACTCATATATTCTACACACCAATGTGAATAGTCGTTTTGTTGCCACTTCCCCCAATGATTTTAGAAATTCTGATGGAATGTTATCTATCCCTTCTGCCTTATTTGACCGTAAGTCCTCCAAAGCTCTTTTAAATTCTGATTCTAATACTGGATCCCCTATCTATTCTAAATCGACTCCTGTTTCTTCTTCTATCACATCAGACAAATCTTCACCCTCATAGAGGCTTTCAATGTATTCTTTCCACCTATCTGCTCTCTCCTCTGCATTTAACAGTGGAATTCCCGTTGCACTCTTAATGTTACCACCGTTGCTTTTAATGTCACCAAAGGTTGTTTTGACTTTCCTGTATGTTGAGTCTGTCTTTCCGACAATCATATCTTTTTCGATGTCTTCACATTTTTCCTGCAGCCATTTCGTCGTAGCTTCCCTGCACTTCCTATTTATTTCATTCCTCAGCGACTTGTATTTCTGTATTCCTGATTTTCCCGGAACATGTTTGTACTTCCTCCTTTCATCAATCAACTGAAGTATTTCTTCTGTTACCCATGGTTTCTTCGCAGCTACCTTCTTTGTACCTATGTTTTCCTTCCCAACTTCTGTGATGGCCCTTTTTAGAGATGTCCATTCCTCCTCAACTGTACTGCCTACTGCGCTATTCCTTATTGCTGTATCAATAGCGTTAGAGAACTTCAACGTATCTCGTCATTCCTTAGTACTTCCGTATCCCACTTCTTTGCGTATTGATTCTTTCTGACTAATGTCTTGAAGTTCAGCCTACTCTTCATCACTAGTATATTGTGATCTGAGTCTACATCTACTCCTGGGTACGCCTTACGGTCCAGTATCTGATTTCGGAATCTCTGTCTGACCATGATGTAATCTAATTGAAATCTTCCCGTATCTCCCGGCCTTTTCCAAGTATACCTCCTCCTCTTGTGATTCTTGAACAGGGTATTCGCAATTACTAGCTGAAACTTGTTACAGAACTCAATTAGTCTTTCTCCTCTTTCATTCCTTGTCCCAAGCCCATATTCTCCTGCAACCTTTTCATCTACTCCTTCCCCTACAACTGCATTCCAGTCGCCCATGACTATTAGATTTTCGTCCCCCTTTACATACTGCATTACCCTTTCAATATCCTCATACACTTTCTCTATCTGTTCATCTTCAGCTTGCGACGTCGGCATGTATACATGAACTATCGTTGTCGGTGTTGGTCTGCTGTCGATTCTGATTAGAACAACCCGGTCACTGAACTGTTCACAGTAACACACCCTCTGCCCTACCTTCCTACACCTGTTATACCATTTTCTGCTGCTGTTGATATTACCCGATACTCATCTGACCAGAAATCCTTGTCTTCGTTCCACTTCACTTCACTGACCCCTACTATATCTAGATTGAGCCTTTGCATTTCCCTTTTCAGATTTTCTAGTTTCCCTACCACGTTCAAGCTTCTGACATTCCACGCCCCGACTCGTAGAACGTTATCCTTTCGTTGATTATTCAATCTTTTTCTCTTGGTAACCTCCCCCTTGGCAGTCACCTCCCGAAGATCCGAATGGGGGACTATTCCGGAATCTTTTGCCAATGGAGAGATCATCATGACACTTCTTCAATTACAGGCCACATGTCCTGTGGATACACGTTACGCGTCTTTAATGCAGTGGTTTACATTGCCTTCTGCATCCTCATGTCGTTGATCATTGCTGATTCTTCCGCCTTTAGGGGCAATTTTAGTACTGTGCTACGCTTGGGTGGAGATAAGAAAGGGGAGAGGGAAAGGGGAGAGGGGAGGGGAGAGGGGGAGGGGAGGGGGAGACGTTAATTGATTTCCTATTATTCATTGATTTTATTGATTGAGATTGTCACGAGTTGAAGGTCACGCATGACCTTCATGATCACGTGACTATAATGTGATCACCTTAACTGTCAATTTCCTCGTTCAATGTAATTTCTGATCCATAATCCTCATTGACATCCTACTTATGGTGTATCATGTACATCTGGCGAATACATTGCTTTAGAATCATCAGTTGTTCCTTTTATTCCAGAATCATACTTGTTTCCAGTCATGTACTCCCTTTCTACAGTTTTATAATCAGTACATTTTCTCATACCACCAGAGTGCTGGAACTGCAGAGTTTAATTGTCTGGTTCTTAGCCTTTACAGGCTTACAGACTTTTCTCACTGCGTACGAAATATTTTTACGTAGTAACTGAAGAGCCCACGCACTCTAAACGACTTTCCAGTAGCGCTAGTGCCATTCGGAACATTGGATTTCTGAAATCTCATTAGCGTCGAAAGCAAAGAGTACAGCGCGCGCGTCGTCGACGAAGAGCACGCGTAGGGATTACATCCGTTGTCGCTCTTACTGCTCGCTGAATGTTGCTTCACTGCGGATTAGCAAGTGCTAGGGGTTTATGGTATTAAGCCCTCGGCACCAATTGGTCGCTACATTTCCGAGCGCGCGCAGGTGCGGACGTGCAAATGTTCCCTCCCGCCTGCGGTACCGGCGATGACGCAGCGACACGGGCCGTGCTAGAGCAGGGCGCGGATTAGCGCCGTGTCGCTTGATGGACGCGCGGCCGAGCCTGTAATTCATAATAACGCGCTCCTCTCAACGAGTGTACATTGATAACCATGTGCGTATTTATTCTGCGATAGCTATCACGTCGATAGGGTACGCTGCATGTTGACTGGATCTAAACCAACCCCGTGCAGCGTAAATTTCGCCCGCAGCGTTTTGTGTAATGTTTAGTGACCGCTTAGCTCGATTAGAGAGCCTATATGAACTTCCGAAATGTATGATCTTCATTAATTCTCCTCCTCTGGACTGAGGAAGTTGAAGGAAAGTGGTTTTTCATTCTGAACCCATTTTTTATCCATTTGGTAGTACTTCGGTTGATTCTTCACAGATGCGGTTGAGTTCAAAAACATGACATAGTATCATTCGTACTACAAGTACTTTCTTCGCAAAATTACTGCTACACTTTGTGGTCCAAAGCCTTTGCACTCCAACAGCATTTATTCCAAAGATGTGAACCACGTAATTTAATATAGTTTAGGGCTCCCTCTCACTATTAGTAGGGTAAACCTTGGTAAGTTCGTGGCATTGCTTATTTCATGATACTTTGTTAATTCCTCTTCAGGGATTTGTCAACCATGCTAGAGGTGCAGTCGCTGACCCACAGGCAAGCGGCACATGTCCCCTACGTGCAGCGACATTTCACGCCGCGCTACCAGCGGCCTTGGCAGCACATGAGTTGTTTTCTTCCGTTGGGGGTAGTTGTCTTTCGCTTTCGCGCTGCAGAATCCCACGTGTTTTCAAAGTGCTGATTACTCTTCATATTAACAAGGTAACATTTTTTGATTTTACACAGTTGTTTATGTGATGTAAATAAATTTTTCTCATTAAGGTTTGTGTTTTGGCGTTCGTTAGTTTAGACGTAATAGCCTTACCTGCGTCAGTAAAAATCTTAGCATTTTAACTGCCATCTTGCGTCACCCTAGACAGTCTTCGCAAATTCTGCCTAATAAACGTATTTAAAAGCGGATCTTTAATTATTTGTAGTAGCAAGCCCGTGGTATCGATAGAGCACTTCATTTTAAATCAGATAATATATTAAATTTACATATCACGAAGTAACCAAGCTACCACGAACTTAAGCAGTTTTTTCTTCTGCATTTTAGATGCCTCCAAAATATCGCAAATATGCCAACCAAAATATTATTACAGCAGCAAGGTTGGTAAAAGAGGAGAAGTGCTCAATTTACAAGGCTTCAAAGCAATGTGAAGTGTCATGGTCTACCCTGAAAGACTTTCTTAGCAGGACTGAAGGTGAATGCGTAGGCCTACCTAAATTAGAGAAACCGTTTGCTTTACCTGTACAAATGGAACAAAGAATATGCAATTACATACTTTCCATGCAGGAATTAGGATTCGGATTGACTGTAATTCAGATTCGAAAACTGGCATATAAGCTAGCTACAGCAACTGATAGTCCGCCCCCGGTAGCTGAGTGGTCAGCGCGACAGTACCGGGTGGGTCGGAGATTTTCTCCGCTCAGGGACTGGGTGTTGTGTTGCCCTAATCATCATAATTTCATCCCCATCGACGCGCAAGTCACCGAAGTGGCGACAAATCGAAAAACTTGCACCAGGCGGGCGGTCTACCCGACGGGAGGCACTCGTCACACGCCATTATTATTATAGCAACTGGTAGGAAACATCCCTTCAATGAAGAAGAACAGGCTGCAGGGGACTGGTGGTGGAAAGATTTTAAAACACATTATGGGCTTACCTTAAGAGTACCTGAAAATATAGCTGCTTATAGGTCTTCAATGGGAAATAAGGTCAATAATTACTGACTTTTATCAAAAATTATAAGCATTAGTCACAGATTTAGGAGTTCAAGATCGTCCAGTTCTAGTATAAAATTGTGATGAGACAGGGCTCTCATATGTGGTGAAAGCATCCAAGATCGTTACAGCAATTGGCAAAAAGTATGTATATAGCAGAAAGTTTGCTGATCGAGGTGAAAATCACGCAGTGCTTGCCTGTGTCAATACTAGTGGTCACTGGATAACACCTATGGTGATATTTAAGGGTATTCGAATGTCAGAAGATCTTCTGAAAGACGTAATTTCTGGCACCATTATGAAACTATCACCAAAAGGATGGATAAATAGAGAACTTTTTCTGGAATGGTTCAATCATTTCATACAACATATACCTCCTGCAAGACCTATGATTTTAGTAATGGATTCCCGTGGATCCCATATTTCAGAGGAGGTCATTGATCTGGCCAAGAAGAACCAGATCTTTCTTCTGACATTTCCTTCTAACACTACTCACGTTCTGCAGCCATTGGATGTAGGGGTATATGGGCAACTTAAAAGATCATGGGGACAATCTTTAAATAGCTACATGGTCAAGAATCCAGGTCTCAGACCCAAGAGATCTGATTTCCACAAATTGTTGAAACGTGCTTACTACAGTGCTTTCAGTCCTGAGACCATCATATCAGCTTTTAGGAAGACTGGGATATATCAATTTAATCCTGCCGCTGTGACTGATGAGGCTGTAGCAACATCAAAGCTGATAGAGAAACCTGTAGAAGACAATTTGGAACCAGCATTAGATGATTCAGAAAGTTATTCAGAGGTTAATGAACTTCTTGCCCTGCCTATCTTAACAGGTGGTGGGAACAAATGCAAGCGGAGGAGAAAGACAGATAGCAAGGCAAAATGTCTGACTCCAATTCAAGAAGCAGCTCCCAAAAGAACCAGAGGTAAGCCTACGCATTTTCTATAATATTATCTCACGTGCTTCATTAACAGAGTTGACAGGTATTCCTTTGAGTTGTTGGTTATTTATTTTAATGAAATTTATTGATTTATAGGTAGGCCACGAAAGTAAGATACATTAAATCCACAACCCAGCACCTCTGGAGTGAAAAAGAAGAGGACGAACCATCACAATAAATGTGGATCCTGTGCCCACAGTTATTTAGAAGACGTGAGGAAAAAATCAGGGGCGCTATGGATTCAGTGTAGTTTTTGTTTAATGTGATACCATTCGAAGTGTCAACATACTTTTGAAGAGACTGAGGACGTTTTTATGTGTACCAAGTGTCAAAACCTTTCTGATGAAGACTAAAATGAGGCTTTCATTTAATCAGTGAATTCAATTCAGTGTTTTTACTCATTAATTCGGCAGTACGTTATCATTATTATCATAGACAAGCCTCAATGTCGTAAAATGTCAAAATAAAATCTTTTATAGAAATACAATGCTTTCATTATTTAATTAATGCATTATCACGAAATTACTGCATTATCACAAATTACCCAAGTAATGTCACGAACCTACCAAGGGGTATCACGAAATAACCTACAAAATTCTTAGTTGATGAAATACTATGGGAGAGAATATAGAATCAACTAATCATAACATTGTGCATATTGAGTAATGTATTTAAAGACAGGCTTACATATGTAATTCAACAGGCTTTCAACATATTTTTTATGTACTTTAAATTAACTTAATACAGAAATCCTCTCGAAATTACCAAGGTTTACCATACATTTAATCTCTGGTAAGACTTTCCAGCAAGCCATTCACTTAAGGGTCCATTCCCTTCAGTCAGAAATTTTGTACATTGTTCATTGATTCTTGGACAACATTTTCTGATTTTTAAGAAATTAAGTCATCATAAGCCCTACATCTGAGGAACTGCTCTGCACAAAATAATATGTGTCCATGACGGAAATCCTCCCGGCTGAAATTAAAAAAAAATTATTCTGTAGGATATTGGGCACAGAATAATAGCACATTTTCTTGAAATTTTACAAACTAATAAAATGGCGCATGTTTGAAACAAAGACATAGTTTTGTAGTGTATTTATGGATTTTCGGTGACGTTCTTTGTAATAAATAATGAGTAAATTAAAAAAAAATCAGCCTATTACTTTTTGCGGACATGCCCGAGGAGTTATTGAACCAAATTTCGCAAAGACATCTTTATTAGGCTGCCTGCAACAGATTCCTTCAGCATGAAATACACTGTATGTCAACGCTCTCTATAACATTAGATGGGATCCATCTATTTCCTAACACTACCCACAGTTTATTTCGATTTAGATTCTTAAACACCTTTTCGTAGCCAATGAAGGTGAGAAAAGTTGGTAAATTGGAATAACGGTCTTTCTATTAGTCATAGTGAAGATACTTGCATGATTTTCCTCTGTGAAAACACCGTTGGCCCTCCGATAATATGGTTTCAGCGATTGGCGATAGTCGTTTGTTAAATTTCTAGGATACAGTTTACAACACGTATTTAGAATCTACTTCTGACTCTCATGTCTATTCCCTTTCCTATAATTTTGGCACATTTGGACTGTATTTCACTCTTCTGGTAAATAACCGAATTGTCTGCACATATTCATAAAATCTAGCATTCTTATTTTTATTATTTGTTTTATCACATCCTGGAATCTTTCTCTTCTCGCTAGACAATAGCATGCAACCGCAGCAGTCCTCGAACAGTTTGGCTACATTCTCCACAAACAAAAACCTCGTGCGCTTTCCGACTGCCATATCTATACTACTAAGCTACATCAAGTCTGCCAACATCGCTAGTGATTCTTTTTATCACTATAGAAAAGTTTGCCAAGATCGCTAGTAATTATTTTTGTTACTACAGTAATAAAAGAATTGCTAGCGATCTTGGTAAAACTGATTATTCAAGAATAATGTAACATTCAGATCGCCCCCTACGACTGACGCAGTGTCAGACATATATAATATTACTAAACGGCTAAACCGGGGCACGCTGCCCAGTTTCAGTTGCAGGTTGCCTCTCTGACGGCTTCCAGGGGTAACAAAAATTTGAGTTTCATTTCACATAAATTACTTCCAGAAGCGAAATTATCCAGATTTTGACAGACGAACACTTTATATACAACATTTTTCTGCAGTGACTGAAACACATTCATAGAAATACTAGTCCCAGATGATCTGTTGCATGACATTCAGAATAGGAAGATATGGTCCGGATAATTCAGTTTAAGATTTGCCTTCGTGCGATTTAATACATTCTTTACTATTCAATGAAGTGACAAAAGTATTGGGATTCCTCCTAATGTCGTGTCGGACCACCTTTTTCCTGGCCTAGTGCAGCAACTCGACGTGGCATGGACTCAACTAGACATTGTAAGTCCCTCTAGAAATACTGAGCCATGCTGCCTCTATAGCCCTCCATAACTGTGAAAGTGTTGCCGGTGCAGGATTTTGTGCACAAACTGACCTCTCGATTACGTTCCATAAATTTTCGATGGGATTCATGTCGGGCGATCTGGGTGGCAAATCATTCGCTCTAATTGCCCAGAATGTTCTTCAAACCAGTCGCGAACAACTATGGCCCAGTGACATGGGGCATTCTCATCCACAAAAGTTCCATCGTTGTTTGGCAGCATGAAGTCCATGATTTGCTGCATATGGTTCAAAATGGTTCAAATGGCTCTGAGCTCTATGGGACTTAACATCTGAGGTCATCAGTCCCCTAGAACTTAAAACTACGTAAACCTAACTAACGTAAGGAGATCACACACATCCATGCCCGAGGCAGGATTCGAACCTGCGACCGTAGCGGTCCCGCAGTTCCAAACTAAAGCGCCTAGAACCGCTAGGCCACAGCGGCCGGCGCTGCATATGGTCTCCAAGCAGCTGAACATAACCATTTCCTATCAATGTCTAAATGGACCAGAGGATCTAGTCCATTCCATGCAAACACCGCCCACACCTTTATGGACTCTCCACCAGCTTGCACAGTACCTTGTTGACAACTTGTGTCCATGGCCTCGTGGGGTCTGCGCCACATTCGAAGCGTACAGTCAACATTTTCCAACTGAAATGGGGACTCATCTGACCATACCGCGGTTTTTCAGTCGTCTAGTGTCCAACCGGTATGTTCACGAGCCGAGGAGCAGTTCTGTATGCGATGTCTTGCTGCTAGAAAAGGCACTCGCGTCAGTCGTCTGCTGCCATAGCCCAGAAACGCAAGATTTCGCCACTCTGTTCTAACAGATTCCCCAAAACAAATAAACACCTGTAAATAATGTTGCGCTAAATACAATGATGCTACTTCCAACCACAGAGAATGAAGTCAATAAAACTGTTCAAAAACTAAAAAATAGAAAGTCAGTAGGTTTAAGTACCATTGTGTGTACTAAAACAGTACATAGGGATTATACAAGGCTCCTTAACAAATATAAAAATGCTTCACATCAGGCACATTTCCAGAGCAGTTAAAACAGGCAAGAGTTGTACCTTTGCTTAAGAAAGGTGATGCAGACATAGAAAATTATTGGCCCATTTCCCTGCTGTCGGCATTCTCAAAAATAATAGAAGCAATTATGAAAGACAGATTAATGAATTACCTGAATAAATACAATCTTTTAAGCGAATCACAGTTTGATTTCTGAAGTGGCAAAAATACGGAGTCAGCCATAATAGAATTCACAAAAGTTGTACTTGATACTCTTGATAAAGATGAGTGTGTCAAAATCATATTTTTGGATCTTCCTAAGGCGTTTGATACAGTCGACCACAAGATTCTATTAAATAAATTAGAACTATTAGAAATCAAAGGGGCAGCTAATGACTGGTTTCGACCATACCTAGCAGATAGGGTACAAGGAGTAGAGATAACACATACTTCAAAAAGATCTAAACATTTAGTAAAATACTTATCAGAACCAAAATACATTAATACAGGGGTTCCGCAAGGTAGCATATTAGGACCAGTACTGTTCCTGATATACATAAATGACTTTCCCAGTAGTGTTACTCAGGGGGTGAAAAAGTTCTCTTCACTGATGACAGCGATATTATAGTCACTGAGAAAACAAGAGAACTCCTTGCCTAGAAAGCAAATGAAACTGTCAAGGAAGTTTATGATTGGTCAATAAGCAATAAACTGACATTGAACACAAAGAAAACTTATGCCATTAATTTCATTTTGAAGAGGGAAAATGACAATGTTAAATTAAATGTAGATGGCACCTCTATAGAGTGTGTAACAAATGCAAAATTTCTAGGAATGAATATTGATTCTCAGTTGAAGTAGTGAGAAAACACAAAGATACTTGCAAACAGAATGTCATCAGCATGTTATGCCCTTAGAATCCTATCATCAGTGTGTAACATGCAGCCTCTTTTAGTTACATATTATTCATATGTACACTCAATCCTTAGCTACGGCATTCTTTTTTGGGGAACAAACGCACAAAATATGCACACTATTTTCAAACTACAGAAAAGAGCCATAAGAATAATAACCAAAAATACTAGTCGAGCTCATTGTAAAGATCTGTTCAAAACACTGGGGTTTTAACTGCTCCATGTGAATACATTTACCATTTAGTTGTACACATCAAAAATAACATTGGTAATTACTGCACAAACAGCTCTGACTATGACAATGCAACAAGAGATAGACTCAACTAACATTTACCAAGAAAAAATAAAGATGAAACTCAAAACAGCATTTTCTACCAAGGAATAAAACTGTACAATAAATTACCAAAAGAGATTAAAGCAACTGCAAAAATACACTTATTTAAAAAGGCAGCTAAAAAGTACCTATTATGCAATACATTTTATACATTGAAGGACAAAACAGAGTAGGGGTTTGGTAAAAAAACGTTATGCAATAAATAATAATAATAATAATGATTATAAAACATCCAACATTCCACACAACACCTTCACTTTATGTTCTTTTCCTTCTTTTTTCTTTTCTAGAAATACGTACCCCCAAGCTATGCATAGCACAATACTAACACCTCTTCCTCTTTCTGAGCTCAGCATCTCACTCATTATGGAGGGATGCTGACTCAGTTTTTCAGGATGCAAATGGGAAGTTACGGTACAAAAAATGGCCCAGACATCAGCAATGTATGTGTTGTGTGTGTGTGTGTGTGTGTGTGTGTGTGTGTGTGTGTGTGTGTGTAGTGAGTGAAGTGTTATGAAACAATGTGTGTATAGTGTGTGCAGTGACTGATATTGAGATATGAGTGAACGGTGTGGCATTACATTATTTAATAAGTTATTTGTAAAAAAAGTATTGTATGTCAGGAGTAAATCTAATGATTGTCTCTAATTATATGTCTGTAATTATATGTGTATGTGAAATAGTTTACTTTAAATTGGTTTAAAATTGTAAATACTTTGACATGTCCTATATCCTTGTAAAAAGAGATCTACGGATGAATAAACGTACTACTACTACTATTACTTGTTCGTCGTACGTCCCACATTGGTTTCTGCGGTTATTTCACGCAGCGTTGCTTGTCCGTTAGCATTGAATATTCTACACAAACGCCGCTGCTCTCAGTCGTTAAGTGAAGGCCATCGGCCACAACATTATCCGTGGGAGAGGTAATGCCTGAAATTTGGTATTCTCAGCACGCTCTTGACACCGTGGTTATCGGAATATTGAATTCCGTAGCGATTTCCGAAATGGAATGTCCCATGCTTCTAGCTCCAACTACAATTCCGCGTTCAAAATCTGTTTATTCCCGTCGCGCGGCCATAATCGAGTCGGAAGCCTTCTCACGTGAATAACTTGAGTAGAAATGACAGCTCACCCAATGCACCAACTTTTAATACCGTGAGTACGCTATACCACCACTACCTGTATATAAGCACATCGCTATCCCATGAATTCTGTAACCTCAAAAGGCACAAGATATTTCCACTACATTAATTTAAAAAAAAACAAAACTTGGAGGTATGTATAATCTAAAAATTTCGGAAAATGGATTAAAGAAAAAGTTTGCTTTTACATATATTATATGTAGCATATGGCTAACTCCGATTTGAATTTCAAGTGAGTGAAATAAACCGCATGTTATGCCGATTAAATACGGAAGCTCAGACTCACAGGTCGGGTGTATTACAACCTGACACATCCAGCCAGTCAAATATCCAACAAAATTTTTTGATGATCGTAAGTTAATAAAATTAACACACCTAGGTAAACTTGTCTTCTCTTGAACTGGTTTATCATTTGCTTATTATACAGAGAGTCCCGGGAGGAATGGTCAGTATTCAGGGGTATGACAGGAACGATCATCCGAACCAAAAAGTCTAGTAAAACTGGGCTGTAAAATGCATACTATAATAGCTTCGATACTGTGAAACAAATCTCTTCTACTGCAAGCTCTTTGATATCCATATTTTAGGAGGAGGTAATGTGGAGTAAAACAAGGAAAGGACCCCGTAATAATGTGTTCTAAAGTGCTTATCTGAGGAGTTATGAACATTTGTTTATCTTCGAGGGTGTGAATCATATCTCTTCAACTGAACAAGTGCTAGCAGCTTTTAAGGTATGCATTTTAGAACCCATGTCTAATAGGAAATTTTTTCTTGTTTTGGTGCTTACTACCTCCTCGTAAAATGTGGAAAGCGAAGAGCTTGTGATAGAAGAAATTTGTTTCACAGTATTGGAGAATAAGTGTTCATAGCTCTTAAGGTATGCATTTCACTGGACTTTTCTGTGTTGAATCGTTCCCATCATACCTCGATTAGGGACCATTCGTCCTGGGACACACTGTGTAGAACTAAACTTTGCTAAATGCTTAGCCATGTACACAAAGATACCAACATTGTTTTATAGAATAATCTGCTCTTTTTATATCACATAGAAAGGCTCCGATTGTAATTTGAAGTTGTAAATTAAAACAAATAGCTATCTAAACTCAAGAATCTACAGGCCTTTCTGCCTTTAACCCGTATTTTTTTAATGTTACACCAAACTTCATTTATAATTTACAGAAAACGACAAAAACAATAATCAGAGTAATGCCTTTTACAACTGTAGAAAACTGAATCACTTTTATTACTTACACACGCAAAAAAAGTTTGCAGTCACAACAAAAACTTGTGATCTTACGCCCCTAACTTTTCGGACATATTACAAAATATGATGCAAACATTTTTCACGATTCTCCTTCGTCCCATAATCCTCGGGATATGATATGGTTTAAGGTATGTAGCAAGAAGAACTTGGATTAAACGAGCTTTATTACATCAGTAAACAGCACATTAATGTACACAAAATACAGCATAATAACAACAAATGTGTAAAAATATGCACACCAGTCTTCAGTCTTTTTTCTGGATATGTGTGTGCATTTATACCCTACGCAAATGGAAAGCACGAATCCGAAAAGAAATTCAGCAAATTTGTTGCTTACAGAACTATACATCAACACTCTTGCTTTCGGAAGAATTACAGGATGACCACTCAAAATTTGGCAGCTAATAGTAAATCACGGAACATCACCGTCAGAAGCACTGAATAACGTAGCACTGCCTATCTGCGTGTTTTCCATCTCTATGGTTTTGCTGCTGCTTCGCTTCCGCAACTGGAAACGTTATTACTGCTTTTTTTAAATTTTTATTTTTTTTAGCAGTGTCAACTAGTGATCGTTTACATGTCAGACCCAAATGATCTTCATGTTTGCACGGCTTTAATTAATGAAACCGTTACTGACCTCAGATTACAGAGCTCACGGTAAATGTCATCCATGGATTTTGCATGTAGTTTATATGTTTATATATCCGCCTATTAATGTATCTGCTTCTGCACGAACATGTTGGAAAGCCATGATGTTTTTTGGCATCTTTCAACTTTCTGGGGACGATCACTAGATGGCGCTACTGGGACGGGACACGACAATTTTTTAAAAATATTTTGTTCTTAATACAACGACAGCTCAGAAACTGGCCGAGCCGTTTGTTTAGATTGTTGTGAAAATACTGGAAATTTCACGGAAAGGTTGATTACTTACAATTTTCATGAAAGCGTATCTCAACAAAGATGTCTCGCGTCGCTTCAATTTATTTTTAAGTATCTGTTATCCACAGAACTGACTCTTGACAACTGCTTTGCAAACTTACGTCACAATCCATAGGCAATCAGTTTCTTGAATATCACAAAAATTCGGTTGTTGTTACGAAATATAATTGATGATGTGTGCATCCATAATGACTGAACAGGATCAGCACTCCGTGAGTCAATGACGTTCTTAGGCGTGTCGAAGACATACGACTTTGAATGAGAAGTCATGGTATAGCGATATGCATGTATATAGATGATACAGATGGCGACAGTATCACATACATAAGATATAGGGGGCAGTCCATTGGCGGAGCTGTCATTTGTACTTAGGTGATTCACGTGAGATTTCCGACGTGATTACGGCCGCACAACGGGAAGTAACAGACTTTGAATGCGAGGTGGCAGTTGGAGCTAGACGCATGGGAAATTCCACTTTGGAAATCGTTAAGGAATTCAATATTCAGAGATCTACATCTACATCTACATCTACATTGATACTCCGCAAGCCACCCAACGGTGTGTGGCGGAGGGCACTTTACGTGCCACTGTCATTACCTCCCTTTCCTGTTCCAGTCGCGTATGGTTCGCGGGAAGAACGACTGTCTGAAAGCCTCCGTGCGCGCTATAATCTCTCTAATTTTACATTCGTGATCTCCTCGGGAAGTATAAGTAGGGGGAAGCAATATATTCGATACCTCATCCAGAAACGCACCCTCTCGAAACCTGGCGAGCAAGCTACACCGCGATGCAGAGCGCCTCTCTTGCAGAATCTGCCACTTGAGTTTATTAAACATCTCCGTAACGCTATCACGGTTACCAAATAACCCAGTGACGAAACGTGCCGCTCTTCTTTGGATCTTCTCTATCTCCTCCGTCAACCCGACCTGGTACGGATCCCACACTGATGAGCAATACTCAAGTATAGGTCGAACGAGTGTTTTGTAAGCCACCTCCTTTGTTGATGGACTACATTTTCTAAGCACTCTCCCAATGAATCTCAACCTGGTACCCGCCTTACCAACAATTAGTTTTATATGATCATTCCACTTCAAATCGTTCCGTACGCATACTCCCAGATATTTTACAGAAGTAACTGCTACCAGTGTTTGTTCCGCTATCATATAATCATACAATAAAGGATCCTTCTTTCTATGTATTCGCAATACATTACATTTGTCTATGTTAAGGGTCAGTTGCCACTCCCTGCACCAAGTGCCTATCCGCTGCAGATCTTCCTGTATTTCGCTACAATTTTCTAATGCAGCAACTTCTCTGTATACTACAGCATCATCCGCGAAAAGCCGCATGGAACTTCCGACACTATCTACTAGGTCATTTATATATATTGTGAAAAGCAATGGTCCCATAACACTCCCCTGTGGCACGCCAGAGGTTACTTTAACGTCTGTAGACGTCTCTCCATTGATAACAACATGCTGTGTTCTGTTTGCTAGAAACTCTTCAATCCAGCCACACAGCTGGTCTGATATTCCGTAGGCACTTACTTTGTTTATCAGGCGATAGTGCGGAACTGTATCGAACGCCTTCCGGAAGTCAAGAAAAATAGCATCTACCTGGGAGCCTGTATCTAATATTTTCTGGGTCTCATGAACAAATAAGGCGAGTTGGGTCTCACACGATCGCTGTTTCCGGAATCCATGTTGATTCCTACATAGTAGATTCTGGGTTTCCAGAAATGACATGATACGCGAGCAAAAAACATGTTCTAAAATTCTACAAGAGATCGACGTAAGAGATATAGGTCTATAGTTTTGCGCATCTGCTCGACGACCCTTCTTGAAGACTGGGACTATCTGTGCTCTTTTCCAATCATTTGGAACCCTCCGTTCCTCTAGAGACTTGCGGTACACGGCTGTTAGAAGGGGGGCAAGTTCTTTCGCGTACTCTGTGTAGAATCGAATTGGTATCCCGTCAGGTCCAGTGGACTTTCCTCTATTGAGTGATTCCAGTTGCTTTTCTATTCCTTGGACACTTATTTCGATGTCAGCCATTTTTTCGTTTGTGCGAGGATTTAGAGAAGGAACTGCAGTGCGGTCTTCCTCTGTGAAACAGCTTTGGAAAAAGGTGTTTAGTATTTCAGCTTTACGCGTGTCATCCTCTGTTTCAATGCCATCATCATCCCGTAGTGTCTGGATATGCTGTTTCGAGCCACTTACTGATTTAACGTAAGACCAGAACTTCCTAGGATTTTCTGTCAAGTCGGTACATAGAATTTTACTTTCGAATTCAATGAACGCTTCACGCATAGCCCTCCTTACGCTAACTTTGACATCGTTTAGCTTCTGTTTGTCTGAGAGGTTTTGGCTGCGTTTAAACTTGGAGTGGAGCTCTCTTTGCTTTCGCAGTAGTTTCCTAACTTTGTTGTTGTACCACGGTGGGTTTTTCCCGTCCCTCACAGTTTTACTCGGCACGTACCTGTCTAAAACGCATTTTACGATTGCCACAGTGTCAGGCATTACCTCTCACCACTGACCACGCAGTGACCAACGCCTTCATTTAACGACCAAGAGCAGCGGCGTTTGTGCTACCAGACAAGCAACACCGCGTGAAATAACCGTAGAAATCAATGTGGGTCATACGACGATCGTATCCGTTAGGATAGTGGTGCGAAATTGGCGTTATTGCTCTATGGCTGCGGACGACCGACGCAAGTGCCTTTGCTAACACTACAACATCACCTGCAGTGCCTCCCCTGGTCTCGGACCATATCAGTTGGACGCTATACGACTGTAAATCAGTGGCCTGGATAGATGAATCTCTGTTTCAGTAAGTAAGAACTGATGGTAGAGTTCGAGTGACGCGCAGAACCCCTGAAGCCAAGGACCCAAGTTGTCAACAAGGCACTGTGCAAGCTCCTGGTGTCTCCATAATGGTATGGGCTGAGTTTGCATGGAATGGACTAGGTCCTGTGGTCCAACGGAACCGATCATTGACTAGAAATGGTTACTTTCGGCTACTTGGAGACCATTTTCAGCCATTCATAGACTTCGTGCTGCCAAACAGCGATGGAATTTCCATGGCTGACAAAGCCACAAGTCACTGGGCCACAGATGTCCGTGACTGATTTGAAGAACATTCAGGAGAAGCAGAGCAAATCACTTGGCCACGCAGATCACCCGACATGAATCTCATGGAACATTTACGGGACGTAACTAAGAGATCAGTTAGTGCAGAAAATTCTGCACTGGCAACACTTTCGTTATTATGGACATCTATAGAGATAGCGTGGGTCAGTATTTCCGCAGGGGACTTGCAACGACTTGTCGAGTCCATGACAGGCCGAGTTGCTCCAGTACGCTGGGCAAGAGGAGATCCGACATGACATTAGGAAGTATCCAATGATTTTTTTTACCTCAGTGTACTTATTTATCGGCAAAGTCATTTTCTCTTTCAGTGTCGTGTCAATGGTGTCTGGCTCTAGTTGTATTTTCTATTATAATGGCCGGCCGGGGTGGCCGAGCGGTTCTCGGCGCTACAGTCTGGAACCGCGCGACCGCTACGGTCGCAGGTTCGAATCCTGCCACGGGCATGGATGTGTGTGATGTCCTTAGCTTAGTTAGGTTTAAGTAGTTCTAAGTTCTAGGGGACTGATGACCTCAGAAGTAGTTGCATAGTGCCTAGAGCCATTTTCTATTATAATGGTTATAGCTCTCCTGCTAGAAAGTTAAAATAATTTGTGTGTTAAATTATGACTAGTTTTGCGTGGATTGCGGGGAGAAGTTATTATAATCTGAGGTTCTATCATTGTTTGTTGTCATTGGGTGTAGGAAGTGTTCTGCGTGTATGTTGATGCGCGCATACACGCAAAAACTAGGTTATGCACTGTCCTGATGTGTGTTTGGAGTCGGGATTAATATCCATAAGTGTCTGTTCTCGTCGTCGTCCTCATCGTCGTCGTCGTCGTCGACGACGTCGTCGTTTCGCCTATAACCAGCGTCAGGTCGGCTTGGGAGAGTTACGGGACGTCTTCACTTTCCTCTGTCTTTCAATTATTTTTCTTGTAGAACTGTCTTGTTCTAGTTCAGATTTCTTTCTCTTCTACTCGTTTTTATTGAGTCAGTCCACGTAGGTCTCCTGCCCTCAAACTTGGTCTCCATCATTCGCTTTGGTATTCTTGCATTTTCCATTCTTTTTATATGTCTAAACTATTTTAACCTGTTCTTCTGAGTTGTCCATTCAGCTTTTCTACTTCAGTTTCGTTCCGAAGATCTGCATTTTTTTCTCTCGTCTCTCCTCGGTTTCACTTACATTTCACTGGCTTGGATTCTGCTCTTCTATCTTCTTGTCACTGTCCAGGTCTCCGCGTATATCAGTATGGGTGTAAAAAACGTCTTGTACAGTACTTCCTTACATTTGATTGGCGCCTCCATTCCTTGGACTAAGTCCCTCAAACATTGGTAAAATGAATTGCTCTGTTGTACCATTTTGCTGATTTCTGCCTCTGTTTTTGCGTTTTCCATTATCACACTTCGTAGATACTTAAAATTAACCAAAATTTCGATATACTGTCCTTTAATGTTAATTTGATCATTGAATTCTCTGTGTTCTCTGCTTACCGACATAGTCTTGCTTTTCTTTACACTGCATTTCACTCCATATCTCGCGATTTTTTAAAGTTAAGATGTCCATTTGTTCTTGTACTCCATGTTGTTGGTTCCCCATACCACAATATCATTGGCAAACAGCAATAACTTCATCTCCCTTCCTCCATGAGCTTCTTTTGACACTTTCATAATTTCATCAACCACCATTATAAGTAATAGTGGTGACACCACACTTCCTTATCTCAGCCCTGTAACATTCGTAAACTAATCAGCTTTTGCGATACATTGCTTGAAGTATTGCAGTTATTTGTTTTCCAACTCGTTTCCGCTCCAAGCTTTCCTCACACCTTTTTTCTGGGGACACTATCGCAAGCCTTCACTAAATCAAGACATCTCATCAGCAGATCTTTCCCACACTCCAAATGCCTTTCAATCAACTGTCTCATACTAAAGATTGGATCCATGTTGATCTACTATGTCGGAAGCCATACTGCTGCTCTTCTAACATACTTTCCGACATTTCCTTGAATCTTCTTTGCAGTGTACTCTCCATTATTTTTGCTATTTATGATATGACTGTGAATCCTCGATAATTATCACATACTTTCTCTCTCCCCTTTTAAACACTGGAATTGGTATTCGCTTCCCTCACTCTCTAGGCACACATTTTTGACTCCATATGCATCTTAGCAATCTGTATAAACAATGGCGCCTAGTAGGTCGAGCACTCTTTAGCATCTTCACACTTATTACATCTATCCTATATGCCTTTCCTGTTTTCATACTTCTCAGTGCTAGTTCTACATCTCTACATTTCACTACTTCCAGGTCCATGTCCCCATGCTGTACTTCTGTTCCCTTTCCAATGCTGTTTTTCACATTAGTAGTTTGTCGAACTACTCTGTCTCTACTGAAGTTAGTTCCTTTTGTGACTACAGTTTTTTCAAGTTGGTTGTGTACAACGTTAATAGTTCTTTTCTTTAATATTATCATAGGATTGATAAATTTTTATTCAGAATTCTGAAAGCTTTTCCTGTGTTTAAGGCTGATCTCTATTAAGCATGCCCTATGTGTTAACGTCGAATTTACTGTTTTATATGCTTTTTATTGTGTATGGTTTATCTGTTTCCAAGTTTTGTGAGCGTTTTCAAGGATTTTATTTGCTGTGTATGTACAGTTTAACGCCCTGTGAAAATTACGGAAGTGGAACAATTTACCAGATGATGTGCACGTCAAGACCGTTGGAGACAGATTGTTATTGATTATTGTAAATTGGTTGTATCAGTGGAAGACTTATAAATTATTTTAATGCCTGTGAAGCACATGATTCTAGTTGCCTGACGGCAATAATCTGTATAAATTTTATTGGTTTCTGTAAAGAGCAGCACGAATCTCGAACCAAGTAAAATAATTTCCGTTTTGGATTTTGGAGGGGGAGAGTGGGTGGGTAACTAGGTTTTTATTGGCTTCAAATACGTTGCACATGGGCACCGTTCCGAATACACTGATGACCATCCGCGATGCGTTACAGGATTTCATCGACACTATCAACAGCTCTGAAGTACACCAAATCTTTTAAATATCCTCACACAAAAATTTCCTACGGTTCGAATCGTGGTACCTTGGAGGCCAAAGTATGACGAGCCACGACCGAGGCACTTGCTGTCGAAGGTTCATGCCACGTGTTCCCGAAGAGCCACATGAAAGAATGCAAGTGCAGCATCATGCATGTACCACGTACGCGTCCCTTCACCACAAGAAACACTATCCGAAACATAGACTTAGACATTAAGAGTGTTGTGAAAAATGGTTCAAATGGCTCTGAGCACTATGTGACTTAACATCTGAGGTCATCAGTCCCCTAGAACTTAGAACTACTTATACCTAAGTAACCTAAGGATATCACACACATCCATGCCCGAGGCAGGATTCGAACCTGCGACCGTAGCAGTCGCGCGGTTCCGGACTGAAGCGTCTAGAACCGCTCGGCCACCGCGGCCGGGTTAACAGTGTTGCAACCATGGCATGACTGCAGTTGAGTATACATTGTATTGAGGAACCCATTCGTTTCCAGAAGAATGTTTATTAGGATTATTTGCTTGTTTTGTTGACCTATACTCTCTCCTTTCTTTAGTACCTACGAGAAACGTTCAATAAGTAATGTAACACATTTTTTCTCGGAAAATTTTGATTGAAAAAATGTGCGGAATTTGTTGCGGACATTTTGGAATATTCCTGCTTTAGCCACTATAGTTTCACGAAATTCCAACAGGTAGCGGCGCTATAAGTAGCTTTCCAAATGCCTTCTGTAACGAAGGTGCGTTCCAAGCAGAGAGCAGTCATTGAGTTTCTTTTGACGGAAAACTAGAGCATCGCAGATATCCATAGACACTTGCATAATATCAAGGGGGGGGGGGTTAGGAGTGAAAGAAAGCACGGTGAGTCGTTGGGCGAGGCGCCTGTCGTCATCGCAACAAGGTCACGCAAGCCCATCCGATCTGCCGCGTTCTGGCTGCCCGCGCACAGTTGTGATTCCAGCGATGTTGGAACGTGCGGACACTCTCACTCGAAGTGATCGACAGATCACAATTTAACGCCACAACTGGACGTCTCTATGGGTAGTGCTGACATCCTCGTCCACCAGTTGGGGTACTCAAGGAGTATGACCACTGGGTTCCTCGCCGCCTAACAGAAATCCATAAACAGCAAGCAAGGAATTTCTTGATCTTTACGAGGCTGATGGTGACAATTTTGTCGAACATCGTCACAGACGGTGAAACATAGGTTCATCGCTTCGAAACGGAAACAAAACGGCAATCCATGGAGTGGCACCATACCACCTCTTCTCCATATAACAAAGCCACACCCTCACCCATAATGTCATGGCGACGGCTCTTCAGGACTCTGAAGGGGTTGTTCTGTTTGAAGTCCTCCCTTATCGAGCAACAATCAATTGTGAAGTGTTTTTTGCTACCTTCAGGACACTGAAGAAGCGACTTCAGCGTATTGGAGACCACAAAAATGCAAACGAACTTGTCCTTCTACATGAGAAAGCAGGGCCTTACACGAGTCCACACAGCCAAGATAAGCCCACAAAGCTTTATTGGACTGGTGTTCCTGATCTACCCTACAGCACCCTACAGAGTGTGCTGATGGTCCCGGCGGAGGTTCGAGTCCTCCCTCGGGCATGGGTGTGTGTGTTTGTCCTTAAGATAATTTAGGTTAAGTAGTGTGTAAGCTTAGGGACTGATGACCTTAGCAGTTAAGTCCCATAAGATTTCACACACATTTGAACATTTGAACAGCACCCTACAGCACTTTCCGAGTTCCATCTGTTTGGCCCAATGAAGAATGAACTCCACAGGAAGCAGAACTTGGATGAGAGGGAGGTTACTGGTGCAGCAGGACATTGGCTCCGACGTCCACAAATAGAGGAGTATCACGCGGAAATACAGGCCCTCACAGTAAGGTGGCCTAAGGCCATCTAATAGAAAGGGGATTTTGTTGAAAAATATGAGTTTGAAGCCAGAGAACTGGGAAATGATATGGTGTACTGGAATACTGTATAAAACCAACCTGCTTTCAGAAAAAAAAAACCATGTGGGCATTACTTACTGAACGCCCTCTCGTGCAGTACAGAAACAAACTGCACAATAAAAGATTATGCAGCGGGTTTGTCATTCAGAAATGGCATCTGAATGTTGGTTGTTCGTGAACAGATCGAATTATGCCTCACGTAAAATGCAGAAAGCCTAACGGGATGCACCAAAAATTTGAAAGCAGTATGACTATCGGTTTAGAGACTGCGGTTTACCGTTCGGCGATTTTGCTGCTCGCGTTGATAGGTATCCCATAACGGTAATACATATTCGGAATCGATTGGTTCAGTGGGGGCCTAATTAACGCCATGCAGGTTCTCTATGGCCCAATGCGACTACCGCCCAAGAGGACAAACACACTCTTCATTCGGTCTTATGGCAAATGTTCAAATGTGTGTGAAATCTTATGGGACTTAAGTGCTAAGGTCATCAGTCCCTAAGCTTACACACTACTTAACCTAAATTATCCTAAGGACAAACACACACACCCGTGCCCGAGGGAGGACTCTAACTTCCGCCGGGCCAGCAGCACAGTCCATGACAGCAGGCCCCTAGACTGCTCCGCTAATCCCGCGCGGCGGTCTTATTGCATCATACAGCCACGTCGTGTACCTGGGCTCAGGAAATGGTCCTGTTTGCAGTAATACGAGTATCCACACGCAGAGCGATGAAGTCTGGAGCAGCACGGAATGTCAGCATGGCGATGGTTATTACAGCTTCCCTTGACGCTGACTATGGTGCGCACAACGACAGTGCTGGACACAAGATGGGTGCTACCCAGTGTATTCAGACGAGTCCCAGTTCTGCTCACGTCATGATTCACATACGCACGAACAGTGGCCCCGAGGAGAACGATCATTGCAGTAGTCGTCGTCATATGGGCCTATCACCTGACACAGCGGTATGAGGGTGCCATTGCTTACACAACATGATCACATTTTATTCATATAGCTCGTAAATTGAACAGCAGCCAATACACTTTTGACTTGTTCAGGGGGGTGGGGGTGGGGTGTGCGTTCATGAAATTGATTGAAACTGTCATTTTTCCATTTTTTTAGAATGGAGAACAAGTTCCTAAATTTTTCAACATCCGGAGTATCTGAAAAATAATTAAATTTGTGACGCGACCTTCCTGCCATGCTCGCTTTTCGAAGCAATGCTTTAATACTAGCTTGGTGAACAACAGTTTTGTGGATTACTTTTAAAGAAACTTGAACGGATTACATCTAGTAGGCTGTGATATATACTCACTGGTGTTATAGATCCTTATTGACTCTGTTCCATATCTTAGAAACAATAACAAATCAGCTGTTTTGTTTATGAGGAAGAAATTCTTGTTTCATCTTGTGATACTGACTGAGATTTACGAAAGTGTTCGATTCTTTCATCGTACAATGATCAGACAGAGAAGTGCAGTATGGGCTTCATATTTCCACATGGCGTCGACAGATGAACGTCCCATTCATCATCTGCGCCACATTTTCTGGTGTAAATATCTACAGGCTCAGAGGCATAACAACACCTACATTTGCAAGAGAGGCCTCCACATTGTGTGCTGAATGTTGTCAAGCCCACTTACAGGTTTCTGTCCGATCCAGAACTTCTGGAAAAACCAGATACAAAATGTGTCAAATTCACTGATTCGGATACGATGCCATAAAACCACAATTTTATCTGCTATAATTGTCGGAATTGCAACTTACGATGCAGTTACTATATTTAATGATGGGGACGTAGGGGGATGAAGGCATTAGAGAGAATGGGCCTTAAGACAGGAAATTTCACTCAAGATATTTTGAGAAAAATAGATTTACAGCGCCTCTTTGCAGCTGTAAAATCAACTGAAGACCTGGTAAAGGATAGAAGGCAGGAAACAAGAAACCAGAAGAGACACCTTGAAAGGAAAGAGGATCCTGAGTACAAATCTTGGACTGTCTGAAGAGGTAACATAAGAAAAAACGTTAGGTTGAAGTTTAAATTACATTTCCTGAAAATTGAGTATTTTAAAGCTCATGGAGGCCTACCTTTTTCTCGGAATGAATGAAGACTAGAATTATGAAATTTTGTATTTATTTGTATAAACCCAATAAACGTTGTCTCAGGAGTAAATTTTGAAATTCTGGGTGTAAGCTGAGATATGGGGCAATGTGTTTGGAATTTTGCATGAATTTAATGTATACTTACAGAATTATAACTGAAAAATTATTAAAATTCTCCTATTAGGTGTATTCAAAACATCCTCATGAAGCTTACAAAACGTAAAGAGATTAAACAGAGGAAAGAGAAATCTCTTGTATAAAAAAGAGAGAAAGGGGCATATTTTATTTTTTGAAAATAAAAATTTTAAATTCCATAAAAAAGTTAAATATTTGCAAACCATGGAACTTAACGGCATGTGTGACAATTTCATGTAAAGAATGGTACACAATTCCGCTGCCATATCTCCAAAATTGTGGCTATGGTGCATCTTTTAAATAGTGTGTGTTTTTCGTGGACGTCTCCACTTAACGCCTGTGGCTGTATACTGTCTCCGGAGACTCCCTGATGTTTTCTTTCAACGAGATAACGTAAGACGACATTTCGCCCGTGCTGACCTGACCTACCTCGATAGGGTGACTGACCGTTAGCCTGGCCAACACCTTCTCCAGCTGCCTCACCCACTGGAAGCTTCTCGTCACGTGTTGCGGATAGACTGGCACACCAGCGCTCACCGGCATTTTAACGTTATTTTAAAATCATTTGAAATAATTACTTTACGATTACGTTGAATGAAGTCTGATCTGTGGAATGGACACAGAACTCGAATTGTCGTGCGTGTTGTAAGTGCAAGTGGTGTGCTTACTCTGTCTTATTGTTAGCAAAACTTTACACGAATCGATTGGGCAATGCAGTACCAGTAAAGAACTACAGTCACTGCAAAATTATTCAGCCCCTTACACACTGAATCATCTGGACCTGTTCACATAACAAATAAATTGATTTGTCTTGCCTCTAAATCAGCAACGGAATAACGCGATATATTTTGGTCTGTCACAAAAATGTGAATATGCTAACTACAGACTCAGCAGTGTACAATGCTGGCCATGATACTTGACATACACTTGAAATTCATTTGGCTGATAAACGAGAACATTTTAGAAAATTTAACTTCTTTAAACATTATATGACGTGGACTGGGAGGCGGTACTGATTATGGTGAATTACTACCACTCAGTTTTTTTCAGCAAAATTATATTGCAAGTTAAATTTGTATTTTCAAAAACATCTGACAATTGAAGCTACATTACTCACAATTGATTGACAAACAATGAGATTTAAACAACAAGTATTATCTAACTTCATTAATCCAAGATAAATGCAAATCATCAAGTTACAAACAGCTCTGTTAATAAATCTTAAAACCATAACAAAAATGAAAAATTTAACTAGTCCTTTTCTCAAAACAGTTTAAGTACATTCTGGGGTTACTCAAAAATTACAAATTATTATCCAACTCGATACATACTAATGCGCTGGCAAAAACAGAAATCATAATTATTTAACTCTTTACCTTATTTGCATGAAGACTTCTGTTTCCATGATCAACAATATTCACATACCTACATTACTCAACTCTTGGCGGCTTCACACAGCACACCACACACTGCCTCCTCCATAGTCTTTCCCTTACAGGCAACTACCTACGACTGTGCACCAAGTGCTCTCTTACTCCAACACTAGCATTACAGGATCTTTGGCTCTGTGTTCGTGTACAGTCAGCGATCCACATTATCGAGCCTATCAGAGACATTCATCGTTTATAGTACACTAGTTTCATTTCAATTTATTAATATGCTTATATTATTCTGGTGGCACATACAAGTGTTCCCCAGTAGACACCTTTCACAACCCTCCAGCTGGGTGTAATAAATTTGGCACATATTTGGAAGTACCTCGTACAAAAAATGTGTGGTAAATTTATCTAACTCTATAACATCATTAAACTCGAAAGAATTGATAATGCTCAGGTGCACTAGTATAAATATAATCTGGTTATAATCTGAGTAAATTGTCTCGTAAACGAGGTTGCTGACAAAAAAAATCTTGTAAAGCAGAATCAGTATACAATCCTAATCGTCAAGATAATGGAATAGGATTGGGCAAAGGAAAGGAAGACTCATGGCTGAGGATCTGATTTATTTTCGGTTTGATTTTCAAGTGTTTCTAATCTTGCCGATAGCTCATCACATCTCTCCATGAGCGTAATAAAGTGTGTGGAATTGTTTGAATCCGAATAGTCGACGTGCTTCTGCAGTTTGCGTGTAGTTTTGTTCATCTTTTTTAATTTTTTTATCGTGTGTCAACAGTGCTTTTGAAATCAATTACATCTGTTTGCATTTGGTTCTATGATTGTTTTACTCTATTAACCTCGTCTGTAAATGAATTTATACCAGATTCAACATGGGTTGTAAGACTAGCGAGCAACTGCTGTTCTACTTCCTGTCTTTGTACTGCTAATTAATGTAACAAATGATTGTTTTCCTCTGTGTGTGTACGGATAAAGTCTTTGTATTGCTTTTCTGAGGTCTCAGTGTGAACTTTAAGACGTGCCTCTGATCGAGTGTCTTGTTGATCTATTCTTTCATTAACTGATTGGATTTCATCTGTAAGCTTTTTATAGGTTTCACTACACTGTTATCTTAAAGCATTAATGTCATCTCTCAAGGGTTTTGTAATGTCTGCGCATTGCCTCGCTATCGCTTTTAATTTTATCGCAAAGACGTTTTTCACTGTCCTTAATGTCTGTATCTACCTGTTTGGAACGGTTATCAGTCGTTTCTGTGTACGATTTAAGCTTGTCACGTATGGTGGAAAATTGTTCATCATTTTTATTAATTAGTTCACTGAACTGAGTGGTGGTGTCAACCTGTATTTCTCGTATTTCTTGTCGTAACTGATTCGTGGCGTCAACTTGTATTCCTCGTATTTCTTGTCGTAACTGAGTATTTAGGTTAACCGTGGTTTGCATGTGACTTTGAAGCGTCGCTTCTGTGTTCTTTTCAAGTGATGTGTCGGTTATCACCTGTGTTGCGTTTTGTGGTATGGAGACATCATCTACAACCACGAACATCTCGTTTGTTGCATTATCTGCACAATTATCGTTAATAAAATCTGATGGGTATTGCACTATTGTTTCCTCTGACGTACTACTGGCAATCTGATTAATTCTGTGAAAAGTAGGGAAATCACTGACCGCATTCGGTAAAAAATGAAGTTTTAAATTATGCACATCTGCCATGTGCAGATCAGCAGCGTACGCAATACGGGAATCTACCGTCTGGTACTGCGAACAGGCTGAAAGCAAGGGGAAACTACGGCCGTAATTTTTCCCCGAGGGCATGCAGCTTTACTATATGGATAAATGATGATGGCGTCCTCTTGGGTAAAATATTCCGGAGGTAAGTCCCCCATTCGGATCTCCGGGCGGGGACTACTCAGGAGGACGTCGTTATCAGGAGAAAGAAAACTGGCGTTCTACGGATCGGAGCTTGGAATGTCAGATCCCTTAATTGGGCAGGCAGATTAGAAAATTTAAAAAGGGAAATGGATAGGTTAAAGTTAGATATAGTGGGAATTAGCGAAGTTCGGTGGCAGGAGGAACAAGACTTTCGGTCAGGTGAATACAGGGTTATAAATACAAAATCAAATAGGGGTAACGCAGGAGTAGGTTTAATAATGAATAAAAAAATAGGAGTTCGGGTAAGCTACTACAAAAAACATAGTGAACGCATTACTGTGGCCAAGATAGACACGAAGCCCACGGCTACAACAGTAGTACAATACCAACTAGCTCTGCAGATGACGAAGAAATTGATGAAATGTATGATGAGATAAAAGAAATTATTCAGGTAGTGAAGGGAGACGAAAATTTAATAGTCATGGGTGATTGGAGTTCGAGAGTAGGAAAAGGGAGAGAAGGAAACATAGTAGGTGAATATGGATTGGGGCTAAGAAATGAAAGAAGAAGCCGCCTGGTAGAATTTTGCTCAGAACATAACTTAATCATAGCTAACACGTGGTTCAAGAATCATAAAAGAAGGTTGTATACATGGAAGAACCCTGGATATACTAGAAGATATCAGATAGATTTTATAATGGTAAGACAGAGATTTAGGAACCAGGTTTTAAATTGTAAGACATTTCCAGGGCAGATGTGGACTCTGACCACAATCTATTGGTTATGAACTGTAGATTAAAACTGAAGAAACTGCAAAAAGGTGGGAATTTGAGGAGATGTGACCTGGATAAACTGAAGGAACCAGAGGTTGTAGAGAGTTTCAGGAAGAGCATAAAGGAACAATTGACAAGAATGGGGGAAAGAAATACAGTAGAAGAAGAATGGATAGCTTTGAGGGATGAAGTGGTGAAGGCACCAGAGGATCAAGTAGGTAAAAAGACGAGGGCTAGTAGAAATCCTTGAGTGACAGAAGAAATACTGAATTTAATTGATGAAAGGAGAAAATATAAAAACGCAGTAAATGAAGCAGGCAAACAGGAATACAAACGTCTGAAAAATGAGATCGACAGGAAGTGCAAAATGGCTAAGCAAGCATGGCTAGAGGACAAATGTAAGAATGTAGAGGCTTACCTCACTAGGGTAAAATAGATACTGCCTACAGGAAAATTAAAGAGACCTTTGGAGAAAAGAGAACCACTTTTATTGTAAGAGGTCCGAGCAGATGTAATACAGATGTAATTTTATGTAAGAGGTCCGAGCAGATGTAATTTCGATATATTGCTCATGCGCTGCCTGCGATATGCAAGGTATAAGAGAATCGCTGACCAGAGAGCAGTGTTGACTGTACGAACTGTGTAGCAGTAGCAGTAAGTTGTTGCCAGTGCGTGTGTCTGCTCTGGTCTGGTCTGGTGTGTCATGTTGGCTGTGCCGGTCGCGGTGCAGCGATGCCGGAGCCTGAGTATTATTGTATAAGGTAAAAAAAAAGCAGCCTCTCGCATATCTAGTAATGTTATGTAAACTCACATGTAAATCTTTTAAAAATGTCCTAATAATAATCTTTGTCTAATTTCTAACAAGCATTC
The DNA here is from genome assembly GCF_021461385.2 of Schistocerca piceifrons. Classification (NCBI taxonomy): domain Eukaryota; kingdom Metazoa; phylum Arthropoda; class Insecta; order Orthoptera; family Acrididae; genus Schistocerca; species Schistocerca piceifrons. The sequence goes on along the minus strand of NC_060144.1, from coordinate 447,770,081 downwards.
ATTTCAATTTAAAGAATTTAATATTTTTTTTTCAATGCATAATCATTCCGATTGTTGCAAAAGAAAAATGATTTGCTTCCTTTCATAAATAACAGATGTATAGGCCAGTATTGCACAGAGCTGTGCCGAAAAAATTTTAGGTAAGAGCAGATATCTTTTATATCTATCAAAACAACTCTTCAACTATCGATCTATCTAGGATTAAGAATGTGTAAAGAAAACCTGATACGACAAGTTTTACCTAAAAGTGACAGTTTTTATTAGACGCTCCAGAAATGACAACCATGAGAACTTTAATAACAGACAAAATTTTAATTATCAGTATCGTCAAAATTATCAGCAACAGGAACCGCATTTTGGTAACAATAGAGGTTTTTCTCAACAACAGCATCAAAACCAGCCGGTTAGCATACCTAACCAACAATGCAGTCTGCAAGGTCAACCAAGCTTTAATGTTTAGCCGCCTGCACGTATAGCATCGGCTCCACCAAATAGTAACGCACCGCAACAAGGAAACCAGTACGTACAGAAAACACATCATTTCAATTCCTATCGCAATGCGCCATATAGCAATGACTATCATGACAGACGTAAAAATAATGGTCACAATTTTCAGCATACGTTAAATAACAGTCGGTCTTATCAGCAGCAAAATCATCCGCAACAACATATTATCACGAATGAACCAGACAGTAGATATCATCCCGAACGTAATACGTCAGGAAGAAAGAACAGTACAAATAGTGGAAATGCCACAGCATCCTCCCGCAAATGATAGCACGTCAGATAGAATTTGACTAGATACAGTACAGGTTGCATCTTCCAGCAACGCAAGCAATACTTTTGACACGCAGAATCTTGTTCACGAAAATGTTATTACTTTTGACGACATCCGAGACACTCTTTTGCAGGAAAGACCAGTTATTCAAAAAACCATTTCACACCCTGTCATTGAAGTAAAGATTGGATCATCCAAGTTTTCAGCAGTAATCGATTCTGGATCACCTGTGTCAGTTATAAATGAGGAAACATTCAACGAATGTAACAAAGAGAATACCTGTCCTATATTACCATTAGGCAAAACTAAAGTAAAAGGAGCAGTATCTGGTAAAGGAGTAGATGTAAAATTACAGACACATTTATCATTTTGTATTGCAGGTCAAACATTTCACTCACATTTTTGGTTTGTTCCCTTATTGACAACAGACGTTATTTCAGGTAAGAATTTTCTGGTACAACGCGACGCAATTATTGACTTTCAGAATTCCTATTTAATGTTAAAGGATGAAAATGTACAACTGGCTTTAGAATTTCAGCACTCTTTATCTGCAGAAGAACAAACAATTAATTGTACAGAGGTCATTTCCGCATCACGTAACATAGACTGTCATTCCACATTGTTCACAGATACGTACGTACACAACTATAATACTCCAGACGAAGCCGACTATGACGTTATGAAAATGATTTCTGATAAAGTTAAACAGAGCAGTGCAAATACAGACGACGAACGCACGCAACTGCGCAAAATTCTTTTACAGCAAGCTCCAGTTTTTGACAACGTCCCTGGTACTATGTCCGGTTTTATGTATGAATTTCAAGTTAAACAGCACGATACATTTAAAGCCAAACATTATCCTATTCCATACATTCACACAGAACAAGTTAAGAAAGAATTGCAAGCTACGCTTGACCAAGGAATTATTGAACCGGCAGTTAGTCCGTACATAAACCCACTCCATATTGTTAAGAAAAAGGATGGTTCACTTCGTCTCGTACTTGATTCGCGTCACATCAACGACATTATTATTAATGAAACAGATCGCCCACAGACACTAGAAGAACTACTACAGAAATTTCATGGTACTGCTATTTATTCCACATTAGATTTGAAATCGGTATTTTGACAAATTCAGCTCCATCCGAACTGCAGAAAGTACACGGCTTTTCTCTGTTTTGGTGACTGTTATCGATTTTGTAAATTACCGTTCGGTTTAACAATTTCTTCAGCAGCATTTATTCGCGGTTTGAATAGTATACTTCCGACAGAACTTAAAGACAGAATCACAACGTATGTAGACGACATTCTTATTGCAGAAGCTAACTGGTCTGAACACAGTCTGATTCTTGAACAACTGTTACGAACTTTACGTGCACAAGGACTCACAGTTAATCTCAGCAAATCGCACTTTGGCAAAACTTCTGTAAAATTTCTTGGACATGTAATTTCAGCAGAAGGCATTGCGCCTGACCCGGAAAAACTTCAAGCTTTACGTGACATTACTATTCCTACGACGAAGAAACAACTACGCAGCTTTTTGGGCTTAATTAACTTTTTTCGTAAATTTATTCATTACTCTGCTTTAGACACCCCTAGATTATGTCAATTGACGGGTATAAACACTATTTGGTCGTGGGATAGCCAAGCACATTCTGAATTTGTGAATCTGAAAGAACCTTTGTTGAACGCACCACTTTTATCACATCCAGATCTTACTAGAAATTTTTGCATTGCTACCGACAGTTCTAACACCGCTTTAGGCGTACACATTTTTCAGGAAATTGAAGAAGATGGTACTACAGTAATTAAAAACATCGCCTTTGCGAGTCATATTCTGTCACCTGCTGAACGCATTTATTCTGTTACAGAACTTGAAACATTATGTGTTGTATGGGCATTTACGAGATTTAGACATTTTCTTTATGGAAGACACGCTACCGTTTACACAGATCATAGAGCTATACAGTTTTTACTTTCCGCTAAATTTACACACGACAGATTAAGCAGATGAAAACTTTATTTACAGGAATTTAATTTTACAATTGTTCACATTCCCGGTCCACAAAATATTGTAGCAGACGCACTATCCCGTTCTCTCAGCAACAATCAGCAAGACATCGCAACCAACTTCTGCTAAGCAAATTTCAGCGTCATGTATATTCAACAAGTTGCATTTGAAAATTTCATTTCGTCGTCTTACGAGACATAGCACAAGAGCAGAGTAAAGACAATGTATGGAAAGAAATTAAACACCTTTGGCAAGACAGGAATAATGTTACCATTAGAAACCATTACACTGTACGCAATAATATTCTGTTTCGCCGCTCTCACCCTGACAGCAACAACTGGTTACTATGCATTCCTGACGAGCTTGTTAACAAATTAATTAGGTATACTCATTTAAGTTACGCACATTGTGGAGCCAGAAAATGTTTTCTAATACTGAGACAGAACTGTTATTTTACCAACATGGAGAAACGTATTCGACGAGATTTAGCGTCATGTAAAATCTGCCACAAAGCTAAGTCAGACACGACTTCACATATTCCTCCGTTACATCCCATTGTACCTGTTAAATTGAGACACATTGCCGCTGTAGACATTTTTGGTCCGATTCCCAGAACTAATAGAGGTTTTTGCTACATCTTTGTCGCTGTTGAACTCACTTCAAAATTTGTTACCTTCACTCCGTTACGCAAAGCTACTGCTAAATCTGTTTCGAAAGCATTTGTAAAACATTTTTTATTTCATGTAGGGCATGTATTGAAAGTAATTTCCGACAATGGACCACAATTTCGATCTGCTATATGGACACGTATGTTACGAACAAGAAACATTTCTCCGATCTATATATCCAAGTATCATGCTTCTTCGAACTCTTGTGAACGATTAATGAAAGAAATTGGTAAACTGTGTAGAATATATTTTCATAAAAGACATATTGATTGGGACATACAAATACTCTCATTCCAGGATGTAATTAATTCCATACCAAATGAATCTACTATGCTATCTCCGACTGTTATACTGAAAAATGTTGAACCACCTAACAAAATTAAAGAATTAGTATCCTTTCCTACATCTCGTCGACTACGACACCATGAAATAATTGACATTGCGCTGAACAACACCAAACGTGCCGCAGAGCGCCGGAGAAGACAAGAAAAACAGGTTTGTACACGCCGTGACTTTCACATTGGACAGAAGATATTAGTACGTACACACTATTTATCTAACAGAGGAAAGAATAGATGTAGTAAATTTGAGCTTCTATATGCAGGCCCATACAGGATTCGCAGCATTCGTCACCCCAATGTAGTAAACGTCGAAACTCTGAGAACCAGAAAAAGTAAAGGCAATCACCATGTCTCCAATATTAAACCCTTTATTGAATGAACATACTTTATGATTTATCACACTGTAATGCCTTTTCCTGATTTTTATATGACCAATGATGCAATTATTTATATGAACACTTACTGATGATTATTATATTTTTTCTTGGCAAGGTAAGATTAGCAGGTCGCTTTTCTGGTCGTTACACATCAGACCGTGCACATTTTTCCAGATAAACTTACATATTTTATGAACGATTATGCAATTCTATCTAGTGACATATTAATTTTATCAAATTCTTTCTCCATTAAAGTCTTCAACTCTCGCCTCTATCAACTGCACAACATACAAGCTGAACACAAAGAAAGTCAAAAAAATGGTTCAAATGGCTCTGAGCACTATGGGACTCAACTGCTGTGGTCATAAGTCCCCTAGAACTTAGAACTACTTAAACCTAACTAACCTAAGGACAGCACACAACACCCAGCCATCACGAGGCAGAGAAAATCCCTGACCCCGCCGGGAATCGAACCCGGGAACCCGGGCGTGGGAAGCGAGAACGCTACCGCACGACCACGAGATGCGGGCGAAGAAAGTCATTTCTTATCGTTATGTATTAGACCGTGTACATTTTTTCATTTTTTTCGTGTATGTATGATTGTTTTCCTGTTTGTACTATGAAATGTTTAAGGTGTAACAAACATCAGTTGACTTTGACATTTTTGCCTTATGATATCTCAACATCGTGACTATTTAACATTTTTTTTGCTACTACATTATGATACTCTGTGTACATTTTTGCACCTGCACACTGTCTATGTTTTTGACATATTACGTTTTCCGTCATGCTATGCTGTATGCTTAATTATATCACTAGAAACCAGTTTTTATTTAATGGGTATATGATTTAAATGCAAGACATTAATCATTGTTCATCATTTTCAGAAAGTAATAACGTGTAAATGAAATAAACGAAACGAACCACAGTGGATTACAATAAAATGGGAATTTCACCTTCGGAATGAACGAAAGAAGATGCAATACCTCGTCACGAAGAGTAAATGGATCAGAATTAACAAACATTAACATGAATATACTATACACATCGTATGATAGCAGTCTTAACTAATTATTTTTCTTTCAGAATACGAGGCGATTGATGCAGGCTGTCAGACAGAACTACACATCTTAGTTTTAGTGATGAAATATGCTAGAAGTAAGGAACTCTATACTATGAATAGTTGTATGAAGTAAATGGTAACATGAATAATGAAGTGTCTTTTTGCAGATGATAATGAATGATGATGAATAGTGATGAAGAATATGGTAATATGAATAATGAAGTTTTTCTTTGCAGGTGATGATAATAATGACGTTATGGTGATATGAATAATGAAGTTTTTGTTTACAGGTGATGATAGTGATAAATTTTATATGGCCACTAAATGCACCACTTTTAAGTTTTTCTTTGCAGATGAGGATAATGATGAAATTTATATATTTACTGTTAGTTAAGAAATGCTATGTAGTTATTTAAGTATTTGTTGCAGTTCTTTTTGACAGTATGTCTTATGTCGCATGGTATAATGACTGAAGGTTTTGGAAAGTACAGCTAGAGTACATATATATATTGAGTACACATTTCATTACCTGTTAATTTGAAGTTCACTACTTTTCAGCATAATATGCGTTTCTTCTTTCAGCTTAAGAATCCATTTTGTATTTTTTCTAGGAGAAGCTCTTCATGAAATTAATGTGCTATAAGCAGTTACCCATTAAACCTGTTCTAGTACTTGCATTTTTTTACCCATTTGTGTGTGTCATTCATGAATGTGATCACATATACTCTACTTGTTTTATAACCTTGCTACAGCTGACTCATGACGAATGACGTTAACTATCCTCATTTGCAGCAATAAGTCAAAAGCAAATATTTTCATGCGCCAGCAATTAATTATCGATCCCAATGCAATGCATTGGTAGCACAAAAAAAATAGACCTTGAATAATAGTTACAGTGTGTTACATTTTCAATATATCCTATGTAACTTGAATGATGAGTTCTAAGTAATACTGAATGATGTTTTGTAATAATGCATAAATACTATGCCAATAATTTCTGTAAATAATATTTTTGTTATGCTCTATAAATGCTATGCCAATAATTAATTCTCATTTTGAATGATAACTTCTGAATAATACTGAATAAGGTTTTATAAAAATATAAGAATACTTTGTAACTGGCCAATGAGTGCCAATAATTATTTTAAATATGTCGTATGTCACTTGAATGATGAAAAATGTTTTGTACTATTCAATACTTGCTATATGTTTAGTAACTGGCCAATGAATGCCACTGTTTCTTATTTTAATTTTGTATTATGTCACCTACATGCTATTTTATATGAATACCAGTAGCTTGATGCTACACTCATTAGCTCCTTTTTGAAGGATGACTTCTGATGGTTTGTAACTAGCCAAAGAGTGCCAATCATTACTATAACTAGATGAATTATGTAAATGGTATGCCATTAATAATGTATAAAAATGGTTTGTAACTGGCCAATAAGTGCCGATGTTCACTGTAATCAGATGATTTATGACCATTATTCTGTAATACTTCATACATATTACAGAAGTGTTCAGTAACTAGGCAACGAATGCCAACAATTAGTCCAATCAGTTGATAGATTAGTGTAATTCTCAATGATGACTAGCATAAGACTTAATGTCCTTCATCTTCTGACCTAATTACCAGAAATTACTGCAATATACGTTTGTCCTGGCTATCCTTATGATCATGGAGCACTATATTTGGTTTCTGCACTAATTCTCCGACACATCATGGTGTCCACCACCTTGAACAATGGAGATGTTATTATGGTTCCACTGTTTGGTGTACCCAATGTACTACCAAAATGATAACATTGAGTATTCATAGGACATTTGAGTGTCTTGGCTACACTGATTAATACTTCGGGAAAGAGAACTTCAGATTGTCTCACTTGGTGTTGTGCCTCTGTAGAAAGATATGGACTTTCAGTGCATCTACGCACAACCTACTGTGCTACAACCATGATGCAATCCTTCCCTTTCCTATCCTAGTTCTTGTAAAATGGTAAAAAATACTGCAGTGCGTATGCACTTTATGTCATTTGTTAATATGTTTTGTACTCATTGCGTATACATTTTGTCATTGCTAGGTATGTTCTGTACTACAGTGCGTATGCACTTTATGTCATCTGTTAATATGATTTGTACTCATGGCGTATACATTTTGTGATTTCTTGATATGTTCTGTACTCAGTGCACGTGCACTCTATTTCATTTTATATTCTGTACTTATATATATGTATATACTGTGTGACTGTCAACTTAGAGCCGGCCGAAGTGGCCGTGCGGTTAAAGGCGCTGCAGTCTGGAACCGCAAGACCGCTACGGTCGCAGGTTCGAATCCTGCCTCGGGCATGGATGTTTGTGATGTCCTTAGGTTAGTTAGGTTTAACTAGTTCTAAGTTCTAGGGGACTAATGACCTCAGCAGTTGAGTCCCATAGTGCTCAGAGCCATTTTTGTCAACTTAGATAATTAAGTACATTTCAGAAAAATTTGTTGCTCATGGGAAGTCCAATTGACTCACCATCGCTGCCAAATTTTTGCCCCCCCCCCCCCCCCCCCCCAGTGGAGGGTTATGTAAGAGGTCCGAGCAGATGTAATTTCGATGTATTGCTCATGTGCTGCCTGCGGTATGCGAGGTATAAGAGAATCGCTGACCAGAGAGCAGTGTTGACTGTACGAACTGTGTAGCAGTAGCAGTAAGTTGTTGACAGTGTGTGTGTCTGCTCTGGTCTGGTCTGGTGTACCATGTTGGCTGTGCGGGTTGCGGTGCAGCGATGCCGGAGCCTGAGTATTATTGTATAAGGTAAAAAAAAAAAAAAAAAAAAAAGCAGCCTCGCGCATATCTAGTAATGTTATGTAAACTCACATGTAAATCTTTTAAAAATGTCCTAATAATAATCTTTGTGTAATTTCTAACAAGCATTCATTTCAATTTAAAGAATTTAATATTTTTTTCCAATGCATGATCATTCCGATTGTTGCAAAAGAAAAATGATTTGCTTCCTTTCATAAATAACAAATGTTTAGGCCAGCATTGCACAGACCTCTGTTTCCATGGTCAACAATATTGACGTACCTACATTACCGAGCGCTCTCTTACTCCAGTACTTCCAGTACAGTATCTTTGGGTCTGTGTTGGCGCACATCAGCAATCCTCATTATCGAGCTTATCAGAGACATTCATCGTTTATAGTATACTAGTTTCATTTCAATTTATTAATATGCTTAACTTATTCTGGTGCCACATACAAGTGTGCTCCAATAGACACCTTTCATATGACTAATGACCTTTGGCTCAGAGCCGACGGAGCTTTGAATGCCGTACCTGTGTCATTTAAGTTCAGTAGGACTAGATGCCTAGTTGAATTAGTTACCGTGTAAGCTTTGAGTATCTCCACTAGAATAGTCACATAATTACTGAGCGCTGGCTACATCATGTAGAGTTTATTTCTTTCGGAAATTTACAGTGGTGGAGCATCTTACTGCTCTAATAATGGAAATTTAAGTTTCCTAAGCTAGTCTGCGAATAAAGTTCGAAGAAAAAATATAGCTTTTTGATTTACTATTATGTGATGATTTTTAGGGTTCCGTATTTCAATCGATAAAAACGGAACCCTTGGCTTATAGGATCACTTTGTTGTCCGTCTGTCTATCCTTCAACGTCAATTCAATCAAAGATTCGGCCATTTATGTCAAATATTTTAATACTCTTTAATACTTCTTTTTGGCTTAGAATCATGAAATTTGGCAAGAAGATTTCACAGAGCAGGTAAAGGAAAAAAATCAGAAAATTGTGAATCTGTAACGATATCACACGAAATAAATTTTGCTGTCATTTGTAGTCCGTCTTCAAACTTGATATTAAAATATTCTCTAAAGTCTTGTAATCCCTGGGACCGGCATCTTGCCAGTATCACTATCGATAACAGGTAAATCGTCGAGACTCTCGATTCTTGGAATGGATGAAATGCCTTTATATATAATTAAGTTGGATGGAACGCTCAGAGATTGAATCTTAATCCCTTCTGCCCAGTTTTTTTTTATAAAATGTGCTTCTAAAAGCAATAAATCTACACTCTTCTGAATGGCTATTGGAATCGTGGAAAACAGGAAAAACGTCTGTCGAGTCCCATCCATTACTCAGTAAGAAGAACTGAGTCATCTTACTTAATCACAAAGGTTAATAGCTCATATACTATAGGTGAAGATATTATTGCCAATGGCAGTATAAATGAATGAAATTATTTTAGTCCAAAATCGCAGAAGAACTTTAAAAAAGTGTACCTCTATATGTTGCAGTATGTAGACGTATTTTGCAGGCTAGTAATGAACAGTGTGAAGCAGCTATCACCACAGCGAGCTTCGCCCTTTGAAGTTTATCGAGTTAAGCACATATCAGCACCGTTATGCTGGTACCAGACAGCGTGCTAGTGGACCTCCACTTAAACTCAGCCTTGGCACTCCGTGTCACCCACTGACTTACGTTATGGAGTCCTGTAACGCCTTTCTGCTTGTCGTTTACCAAACCAATGAGTATGCACTACACTCTCCTTCACACAGGTAGTAAAGGGAAAATACTTGCTTTGGATAAGGATAGATTTTTATCGATGGGCCAATCAGGACAAATTTGACAGGAATATCATTTTCTTTGAAGCCCAGTGGTTTCAAAAAAGAAAATAAAGAACAAAGCACTTCCGCATTTACAGATGTGCCTGGCACCAAAGCATAGAAAGCCAGAAGCTGTTTCTCCCACGAGAGTATTGCACGTTATTTCTCGACTCACAAAATCTCACCAAATATTAGAGCGCTTTAGAAGAGAACTTACCTGTATTTATTGCACCCCAGGGGTTCTCAGCAATTTTATTTCTACGGTCAGGAAAATGAAAACACGAAGTGCTAACACATCAAAATCTTCAGTGTGGCTTGAGACGAGTTGTGAAGCTGCGTAGCCATCCCTAACAACAGTGGAAGGCATTACATTAGCTGCTGGAGTGATTTGCTTACGCTCAAGCTGCACTTAGTGTAATCCAGCATGATGGAGCACAGAAAGAGGCTGTTGTAAGTTTTAGCTCAACAATATCTACCTCAGCAACGTCGTTTTTTTAGCCGCGCGGTCTTAGGCGTCTTGTCACGGTTCGCGCGGCTTCGGGTATGGGTGTGTTGTCCTTAGTGTAAGTTAATTTAAGTTAAATTAAGTAGTGCGTAAGCTTAGGGACCGATGACCTCAGAAATTTGGTCCTATAAGAAAACCAGAGGGCTTCTGTTATGTGAGGAGCAACTGCTGTTTTGACTAAAGCTTTTTCTGTGATTACCTAGGGAGTTTAAAACAGCTCATTCGCGCACTTTGCAATATATCCTTCTCCCAAGATCTAGGAAGCGCGTACGTAACATATAAGTAAACCTGCTTGGGTAAATGGAGGGTCCTATTATTGCACGGAAGGGGTGTCCTTGCAGCGAAATTGCGTCGTAACCTAAGGAATCAGCGGCAGTATTGCTCCGTCAACGTATCTAGAAGCGTTTGAGAATGCGCCGTAAAATCGGCCGCTTTGGCACTCAGTGCTTTTACGTGTACACACTCCTCTGGCCCACAATTTGAGGTCACATCAGCTCATGATCAATTACGTACAAATAAATACTCAGTATGGTAAAACTGGGTCAACTTTGTGAAACTTTTAGCAGTTTTTGTAACATAACCTTAAAAAAATGGTTCAAATGGCTCTAAGCACTATGGGATTTAACATCTGAGGTCATCAGTCCCCTAGACGTAGAACTACTTAAACCGAGCTAACCTAAGGACATCACACACATCCATCCCGAGGCAGGATTCGAACCTTCGACCGTAGCAGCAGCGCGGATCCGGATTGAAGATCCTAGAACCGCTCGGCCACAGCGGCCGGCTAACACAAACTTCTAAAAAAATGTGTTGGGACGTTTAAGTTGCATGTATATGGAATATTATGTTTGTATTCTTAAATATTGACAGTGAGAAAGTTTTCATGCACAATGAGATATTAGGGCTGTGGAGTATTAATTGTTATGAAGCTATAACCCAGTTCAGGGCATTGTGACATGCCGTCTAATAAGGGAATCAGCCAGTCCGACAAGTTGAAACCTGCACTGAATTTTTTTATAGAGGAATAATACACCGAAAGAAACACAATGTCAAAATTTTATCTGCTAAGACGCTGGTAGTGTTTAAAAAACGCTGAAGATTGCCAGATTCGCAGCTCGTCAATCGGCTCGAGAAATGTGCGTGTACACCCCTGCAGTAGTTGAAGTAGACAGCGCATGCGCATATCCTTGGTTGTCAGGATATAGGTAAACAGACAACACAGCACGATGCAATTGTAATTTGTAAGAGGAATTTCATTTTTGGTTGATAGTTTCTCTGCGGCGACTGTTCACTATTGTTGGCTAAAAACAAGAACTAACATCAGCATCGCAACAGGAGAAGCGATGAACGATAATTCCTATGTAACAACACGCCTGGATCAGCTTGACTGACTAGTACGGTAAGTGGTAGTATTTCAGGGGTGTGTGTCGAGTCCTATCTGTGATCTTCTACTTATTTGAACATTAGCAGTGTAATCAGCACTTTCTCGACTTGTAGTCTACCTGACTGAACCCGCAGTGCAGATACTCGTGTGTTGTTCGGCTACCCAGTCCTAAGGCTAATGTGTGGAAGTGTAGATTTGCCACTACTAAAGAAAGTGACAAGATTCTGCTAAAAATAAGGTAACTCCTTGAGGTGCGTTGGCCTCTGAATCACAATCCACTGTTTTGGCTGCTGTGCGGTTATGCCTTCTGTGTGACGCTTACACCGCTGGTGCAACCATCTGTTCGGTTCAAAGTTGTGCTAAATCATGTCACAATTAGGCTAATCCCAATTGTACTCTCATTACTATGATGCGGCCGAGCGGTTCTAGGCGCTTCAGTGTGGAACCGCGCGGCTGCTACGGTCGCAGATTCGAATCCTGCCTCGGGCATGGATGTGTGTGATGTTCTTAGGTTAGTTAGGTTTAAGTTGTTCTAAGTCTATGGGACTGATGACCTCGGATGTTAAGTCCCATAGTGCTTAGAGCATTTGAATTCTGATTCGCCTCTCTTAATTAAACTCTCTATAACTTTTCTTTCGTTGCTCGTACAGCAACCGCATTTGCTTATACCATAATTGATTACTCTTATTTCCTGACATTAGAAGTCACAATAAGCTGAAACGTGGGCATTCGTGTTCATCACATTGCCACGTTTCAAGGTTCCAGAGTACACAGTAATATGAAGCCTTATGTATAAAGAACGTAGTATGCAGTCGAAGACCTACATATATCAGTTAATTTCTTGGAAACTCAGCCGAATAATGTCGACATTTCGTTAAAAATCGTGTAAACATTAGAAGAAATAGAAAACAGCTCTGACGATTCTGTGAACTATTGCTCGAACGATGATCATTGTTCCAATTAAAGTCTAGAACAAAAATACAATACCTTCCAAGTCCAAAGAAAACATGTACAGTAATAGCTTTCAGTGGCAAAGAAAACCTGTAATTTTTTTGGTTAAACGAAGGAGAGAGAAAGCAGTGCCGGAAGCCAGTTTCTTTTCGTAAAATTTGAACGTAAATTGTATAAATGGAAGAAAGATTTACACGAAGTACGAAAAATCTCCAAAATGACATTCGCAAAAGTGTGAAAACTATTCGAAATATTTAGAACTGCCCATTATAGTCAACCACCTTTACAGAGCCAGATCTACCGGACGGTGACCTCTTGGTCACACAGATTCAGGAAATTATGCGGAAAACGAACTCGTAAATTACGAAGTTCACTTAAAGTAAACTTGTAAAGAAGTCATTAATAGGTAATACTATACAGAAATTCGTAGCTGTCGTAAATACGAAGCTTCTTGTTATCTCTTAAAATGCTGTGTGTAAAGGCAATTAGATTTTGTGCAAACCATATTTAATCATTTCGAGCGAAAACAAAAAAAGACAGAGTCGCTTGTGCAGTCGATGAAAGCTAAATACCTTTGTATACAACAATGGCAGTGATAAGTATCTCTGGATTAATGTTTCCGCAGATTTATATCCGTCCTCACGAATCTCACGGCAAATTAAGACCAAAATTAAAAAAACGACTGTTTATCTGCAAAATTCTTGTAGTTGATGTTGCAAAATCCGGAAAAATGTGAAAGAATAATTTTCGATAATACACCCGAAATGTCTTCTTACCAGTTGCAGAAGTTAATTCAGTGCTTTTGTCGGACTCTTGGCCTGGAAATAACGATAATTCTGTCATTAGAAGGACTACGAAAAGACTTTTAATTTAATTCGGATTCCACACAGAAATAATGACGTGTTTCAGCCTCTCGATACAGAATTTTTTCCACAGTGTAAAGCATTTTTTTTTAGAAAATTCCCTCACAAATATAATTTCCAATAGTATTGTTTATCATCAGTCATCTGTGCATTGTCAGTTTGCATCACCACGTTTTACGAATTCGACCAGGTATGCCTAGTGCACAGCACTATATGCAGAGCGGTCACGACCATTTCTTACTCCATTCCAATTATGTCTAAACAATTAATAACTATAGTGAAGTCTTGGAACTAGTTAATTTTTTCTTTTATCAGATGCGCCTGACAAAAGGAAAATGTTTGTTTTCACCAAGAAACAAACAAGGATCTGATTCAATGTTAGTAAAGTATACATAATTTAACAATTATCAGAAGAACGGTGAACAGGAACATTTCATGTCAACAAATGGAAGTTCTGATTGATGGAATTCGTCTGTAAAGTAACTTCGTCGAACAATTACATCAGGAACAGATTATCTGTCGATGTGAACAGCACCTTTGCAAAAAATTAGTGAATTGGGACATTTTTGATATGATTTATGTGCTTATAATTCGCGTATGTGTTCTTTTGGAGATCGAACTAAGCATCATTACAGGGTGTCTACGTCTGTTTATTCGGCGACTCCTACTCTAGAAAGTAAGGGTTGCGCAAACCGCCGTTAAAAGCGATTTTTCGTGCAGCAAAAAAGCTTCAACGTTAACCGAAAAAAATTTACAGTGCGCCCTAACAGCCAAAAGTTTGTCATGCATTTCTCTTGGTATGTTCTTCCTCATCATCATCATTTAAGACTGATTATGCCTTTCAGCGTTCAGTCTGGAGCATAGCCCCCTTATAAAATTCCTCCACGATCCCCTATTCAGTGCTAACATTGGTGCCTCTTCTGATGTTAAACCTATTACTTCAAAATCATTCTTAACCGAATCGAGGTACTTTCTCCTTGGTCTGCCCCGACTCCTCCGACCCTCTACTGCTGAACCCATGAGTCTCTTGGGTAATGAGTCTCTTGGGTAACCTTGCTTCTCCTATGCGTGTAATATGACCCCACCATCTAAGCCTGTTCGCCCTGACTGCTACATCTATAGAGTTCATTCCCAGTTTTTCTTTGATTTCCTCATTGTGGACACCCTCCTGCCATTGTTCCCATCTACTAGTACCTGCAATCATCTTAGCTACTTTCATATCCGTAACCTCAACCTTGTTGATAAGGTAACCTGAATCCACCCAGCTTTCGCTTCCATACAACAAAGTTGGTCGAAAGATTGAACGGTGCACAGATAACTTAGTCTTGGTACTGACGTCCTTCTTGCAGAAGAGAGTAGATCGTAGCTGAGCGCTTACTGCATTAGCTTTGCTACACCTCGCTTCCAGTTCTTTCACTATGTTCCCATCGTGTGAGAATATGCATCCTAAGTACTTGAAACCGTCCACCTGTTCTAACTTTGTTCCTCCTATTTGGCACTCAATCCGTTTATATTTCTTTCCCACTGACATTACTTTCGTTTTGGAGATGCTAATCTTCATACCATAGTCCTTACATTTCTGATCTAGCTCTGAAATATTACTTTGCAAACTTTCAATCGAATCTGCCATCACAACTAAGTCATCCGCATATGCAAGAGTGCTTATTTTGTGTTCACATATCTTAATCTCACCCAGCCGGTGTATTGTTTTCAACATATGATCCATAAATAATATGAACAACAGTGGAGACAGGTTGCAACCTTGTCTTACCCCTGAAACTACTCTGAACCATGAACTCAATTTACCGTCAACTCTAACTGCTGCCTGACTATCCATGTAAAGACCTTTAATTGCTTGCAAAAGTTTGCCTCCTATTCCATAATTTCGTAGAACAGACAATAACTTCCTCCTAGGATCCCGGTCATATGCCTTTTCTAGATCTATAAAGCATAAATACAATTTCCTGTTCCACTCATAACACTTCTCCATTATTTGCCGTATATTCACTATATTCTTCCTGTGAGAAAAATTTCAGGATGGGTTTCAACTTGTCGGATTTGACCTTTTAGACCTGAAGACATGGAAATTAGAGTTACATTTATCTCTCACAAAGATAAGTTGACATAGTATTTCTTTATGACACACGATTATAACATGCTTTCATAGTTGCCCAGTTCAATGTGTTTTTACACAGAAAAATGTTTCTCACAAAGTTTGCCAATTTGGTGAGATTTATTTTTCAACTTTTCTTAAAATCCGAATAATTATAGGCCTATCCCTCCTGAAAAAATATAAGAATGAAAAAATCTTAACCGCATAAAGCAAGGTAATTAATTCTACTACATATTTATGTATCTTCTCAGTGGAACTGTATGAGAACAAAACAGATCACTACAGTTACATTTCGCACAATATTCTCTACGTCAGATATTCTGTTAGACACTTGTAAGTTCAGTGGAATGAGAAAAAATCAAATCATGACATTTAATACCGTATTCCATGCAGAATCAAAGACACCCAATACATCTACAAACAAAATGACTTTGTGATAAGTTCAAGTGTAATGCACGTTCTTGTAGCTTTCAACACTTATGACGGCACTACTCAAGAATACACCGCAGGAGAGCTATCTATTAAATGTTAAGCCGAATTACAGTGTTTAAGAATAAAAAGCTAAAGTGCACTGTTGTCACAAAGAAATACCTCATTCACAAAGTTGCCCAGTTTTACGGAAGAGGGCCGGCCGGAGTGGCCGAGCGGTTCTAGGCGCTAAAGTCTGGAACCGCGCAGCTATTAGCATATGTCAGGCACTGTAATGTTAATTATGTGCACGAAAATTTACTATTTTTGTTGGCTGTCATTGGGGCATGTTATGGGTGAAGTGAATTTTCAATAAGTGAATTAATTTTTTGATGAATCTGTCTTGGATGGTACTACATGCGTTGGGGCGTGTACCTTCAGTGCACCGGCAATAACAGAAAGAATTATTGGATATCGTATCAGTGTTGAATATGGAAGCAATGGGCTCACCATTTTTACTCCTTATACGCTTTCTCGAGAATCTTCATATACAGGGTCAGCAAAGTAAAACTGATCCGGAAAATATAGTGCCGAAAAAAAAAAGTATCCAGAAACGGAGGAGTACACGATCGACTAAAACCATGACAGTTTGCGGCCACTTATCAGTAGGAAGTAACACCTCATCTGAACTATATGCATACACTTATTTGGGTGTGAAGGGCGTCATAGGGCAATTGTATCCTGTACTGACGCACGCTGGCCCACAACTGGTGTAGCTGGCCATTGATATCCGTGATACTAGCAGTGAGACGGAGCTGACGTCGTAGCTGGTCATACATATTTGGGAGACATATGGGGATCTCGCAGGCCACAGGACTAATTCAGCGTCACGCATACAGTTCATAGAGACGTGTGCCATGTGAGAAAGAGTATTGTTCTGTTGAAAAATGGGATCACCATAGTGTCGCAAGAGATGTAACACACGAGGACGTAGGCTATCCGTGACATACTGTCGTGCTTTCAGGGTTCCTTTAATCACTACCAGCTGTGACTTGATGTCATACCCGATAGCTCCCCACCTCATGACACCAGGAGTATGACCGGTGTGCCTCTCCAAAACACTGGGAGAGTGAGACCATTCTACATGTTGTTGACGATGGTCATCCAGGGCAGTGCAGAACCATGATTCATTACTGAACACAACGTTACACCATTTAGTAGCAGCTCATGCTTCTCAGTGAGGCACCTCTCCAAACGCAGCCGTCTGTGGTGTGGCGTTAACGGCGGCCTACACAGGGGACAGTAATTCCCCAGTCCAAATGCTGCTGGTCTCGACTAATGTTGCGGGATGCCACAGAATGTTGCAGGGAGTCCATTACTCGGTCTCGGATGGCAGCCGCAGATGTGGAGGGTTAAGACGTGCTCAGTACACCAAAAGGCAGACCACCCTTGAGATCAGACCAATATGGCTGCCCTCACGTCGCCATGTAGTCCAATGTGGACTCATTGTTACATCCGAATGCCCCACAAATCTGAGTACTACATGATCCAAGTGGCCACTGAAAGACCCACAAAGAGGACCATGTCAAACCCTGTCAGATGCTGATAATACTGTCTCACACGCGTATGTGGCATCTTCGTGTCCTTCGCTGTGATCACTCAACATATGAGGCTGTATACTCCTCTTGTATACCATAGCAGTACAAAAACACTAATGAACTGTGGTGGCCGTTCTAACTATCACAAAGAATTGCAACTCTACTTATTTTCATGCCCGCCGGTTTTTTGTACGTGTCCAAAGTTACATTGACATCCGACCTTTTGTTCTGGGTGCTTCACTTTTTTTGTCAGACAGTAACTTTCGTTCATTTTAAGACAGACATACAACTAGATCACCTGGTTCAGACAATGTAAGTCGGGTTGCCTGTCATAATGTGTAAATAGGCTGTTTAGATTTTTATGTTGGTAACACCACGTGGCGCTCTGCATGAAAATCTGTGTGTAGTCTGTGGCTGGTTGGCATTGTTGAAATATTCGCTATTGTAGTGTTGGGCAGTTGGATGTGAACAGCGCACAGCGCTGTGCAGCTGGAGGTGAGCCGCCAGCATTGGTGGATGTGGAGAGAGAGATGCCAGAGTTTTGAGAGGTTACTATAAGTGGAAGATCTGGACGTGTGTCCGCCAGAAAAAGGAAATTTGTAAAGATGCAGGTCATGAATTGATATATATGACTTTTGAACACTGTTAAGGTAAATACATTGTTTGTTCTCTATCAAAATCTTTCATTTGCTAACTATGCCAATCAGTAGTTAGTGCCTTCAGTAGTTACAATCTTTTATTTAGGTGGCAGTATTGGCGCTCGCTGTATTGCAGTAGTTCGAGTAACGAATATTTTTGTGAGGTAAGTGATTCATGAAAGGTATAGGCTTTGTTAGTCAGGGCCATTCTTTTGTAGGGATTGTTGAAAGTCAGATTGTGTTGCGCTAAAAATATTGTGTGTCAGTTTAGTGTTGATCAGAATAAGTAAAGAGAGAAATGTCTGAATACGTTCAGTTCTGCTCAGCTGTTTGAAAATCAAATAACGTAAGAGGTTTATCAGCACAGTAATTCAATAATTTTTCTAAGGAGACGTTTCAAGCACGAAGTATTTCAAGGGCCACTTTAATTTTCCGTGCCGTCTATAATTCAACAGCATCATGTGAAAGCAAGCGATGATAAAAGATATAAAATCTACAGAAACTGCTGACTATTTTGAAAGTACATATGCCAATGGGTATTGCTCTAACCTACAGCAACAAACAAATACTTTTACAGTGACGGTAATTCAATACACTGTGTATTCACATTAATGTGACCATTGCCTATGTTCGATGACAATGTGTAATAACCACTCACAAATGGTGCGTGACAGATATAGTAGTGGAGTGCGTGTAGGGCGTGTCGAGAGGAAACGGAAACAACAGTCGTTGTCGCAATCCAGAATCGGTACAGCTTATCTAACTCCCGTAAGCGTATCATCACTGGCTTTCAGACCCAAACGGAAAGCATGCATAAAATATAACGTGTACAGCAAAATGGTTGCGGGTATGTGTGCGGCCGAACAGACGTGCAACTGTTGAGCAACAGACCCCCCCCCCCCCCCCCCATGATGAACCAAGAGGCTATCAACAGTGTCTCCTCAACGACCGTTCAGCTGTTCAGCTAACGTTGGTATGTGTGGACCTCTGCAGCAGGCACCTGGCTCATGCAGCCATGATGACTGCTGTTCATCGGCGACGAAGAGTGGAGATTGCACACCAATACCACAACTGGACGTTCAGTGAGTGGCTACAGGTGGCCTTTTGAGATGAGACATGGCCGTTGGCGTATTCAGTGTGAGTCGCCTGAAATCAAACACCTTGAAGCAATCGCCGGAACGGTCCAGGCAAGAACAGGAATCATTGTGGTCTGGGGAATGTTTTCGTGGCGTTATCTGGGTGATCTCGTCATTCTGGAAGGCACAATGCATCTATCGTTGGGGACCATTTCCATCCCTACATGCAGTTTGTCTTTCCTTGGCTCGATGCCATGTACCAACAGGACAACACAACGTCTCATTTAGCTCGCAGTGTACGTGCGCGATTCAAAGAGCACCAGGATGAGTGTACAGTACTCACCTGGCCACGAAACTCCCTGTACTTAAACCCGATCGGGAATCTGTGGGACCGCCTCGACCGGGCAGTTCGCGCTATGAATCCTCAGCAGAGAAACCTGGATTAGCTGGCCACGCCACTGAGTCGTCATGGATTCATGTCCTTCCACAACTTCATTGACTCTGTTGCTGCACGTCTCGCACCTGCAAAAGGTGTTTACTCCGGCTTTTGGCAGACGGTCACATTAAATATGTCTGGACAGCGTATTAATACAACTTATCGCTGCAACCTTATACAGTACTAGCCACTAAAATTGCTACACCACGAAGATGACGTGCTACAGACGCGAAATTTAGCCGACAGGATGAAGATGCTGTGATATGCAAATGATTAGCTTTTCAGAGAATTCACACAAGGTTGGCGCCGGTGGCGAAACTTACAACGTGCTGACACGAGGGAAGTTTCCAACCGATTTCTCATACACAAACAGCATTTGACCGGCGTTGCCTGGTGAAACGTTGTTGTGATGCCTTGTGTAAGGAGGAGAAATGCGTACCATCACCTTTCCGACTTTGGTAAAGGTCGGATTGCAGCCTATCGCGATTGCGGTTTATCGCATCGCGACATTGCTGCTCGTGTTGGTCGAGATCCAATGACTGTTAGCAGAATATGAAATCGGTGGGTCCAGGAGGGTAATGCGGAACGCCGTGCTGGATGCCAACGGCCTCGCATCGCCAGCAGTCGAGATGACAGGCATCTTATCCGCATGGCTGTAACGGATCGTGCAGCCATGTCTCGATCCCTGAGTCAACAGATGGGGACGTTTGCAATACAACAACCATCTGCACGAACAGTTTGAGGACGTTTGCAGCAGCATGGACTATCAGCTCGGAGACCATGGCTGCAGTTACCCTCGATGCTGCATCACAGACAGGAGCACCTGAGATGGTGTACTCAAAGACAAACCTGGGTGCACGAATGGCAAAACGTCATTTTTTCGGATGAATCCAGCTTCTGTTTACAGCATCATGATGGTCGCATCCGTGTTTGGCGACATCGCGGTGAACGCACATTGGAAGCGTGTATTCGTCATCGCCATACTGGCGTATCACCCGACGTGATGGTATGGGGTGCCATAGCTTACACGTCTCGGTCACCTCTTGTTCGCATTGACGGCACTTTGAACAGTAGACGTTACATTTCAGATGTATTACGTCCCGTGGCTCTACCCTTCATTCGATCCCTGCGGAACCCTACATTTCAGCATGATAATGCACGACCGTATGTTGCAGGTTCTGTACGGGCCTTTATGGATACAGTAAATGTTCGACTGCTGCCCTGGCCAGCATATTCTCCAGATTTTTCACCAATTGAAAACGTCTGGTCAATGGTGGCCGAGCAACTGGCTATCACAATACGCCAGTCACTACTCTTGATGAACTGTGGTATCGTGTTGAAGCTGCATAGGAAGCTGTACCTGCACATGCCATCCAAGCTCTGTTTGACTCAACGCCCAGGCTTATCAAGGCCGTTATTACGGCCAGAGGTGGTTGTTTTGGGTACTGATTTCTCAGGACCTATGCATCCAAATTGCGTGAAAATGCAATCAAATGTCAGTTCTAGTATAATATATTTGTCCAATGAATACCCGTTTGTCATCTTTATTTCTTCTTGGTGTACCAATTTTAATGGCGAGTAGTGTATGTAGAAAAATTTAAGTCCACAAGGAAATGAATGAAGAAGAAGTAGCTGAGACTTGAAGTTCCAGAAGTTCAGGGACTATCACGGAATGTAGTCAATGGCACGTAGTAAAAATCTAGATAAGTTCAGAGCATTCCACACATCATAGGCCCCGGTAGCAGTGAGATCCAGTGGCAACATTCCTGGTTCTATCGCCAGTAGGTGAGCTCTTCTGACAAAAGTCCTGCTGCAGTACAGCAGGGCGAGGAAACGAATTCCATACAGACTACCAGAGCGGCGCTATGTCCTACTCAGGGTTAAGCGGCAGTAGCGGTGAGGTGGCGGGGGCCTAGCGTAGCTGGCGCTGATCTGCTTGAGCTGTCTGCCCGATGGCCGGCCGGGATGGCCGAGGGGTTCTAGGCGCTTCAGTCTGGAACCGCACGACCGCTACGGTCGCAGGCTCGAATCCTGCCTCGGGCATGGATGTGTGTGATGTCCTTAGGTTAGTTAGGTTAAGTAGTTGTAAGTTCTAGGGGACTGATGACGTCAGATGTTGAGTCACATAGTGCTCAAAGCCAATTTTTGTCTGCCCGATGACAACTCTCTTTTCTCTGCACCGCGGCCGGTTGCATGGCCATTTTCGCTCTTGCCCAGGTGGACGACTTGCGTGGCCGGCGGTCAGGCGATGCATTTGCTTCCGCTTATGGTGGAGCCACCAACATCACATGTTCGTGGTCTCTGCCACCGATACGTTTTTGCCCATCGATGGCAAAGATGTAAGAGGTACTTATTCAGCCTGTACGTAAGGCAATACGAAAAACCGCAGGTTTTGTTTCTCCTTTGAAAGCAGCGCCGTACAGCACAATAGGGAGTGGCTAAACTGTGGCCTTCCGATGTCAGTAATTTCTTGAATGGGACTTTTCGATTAGTGTGATTTTTAGTGGCTATTTCTCACAGTTAAAATCGCAATTCGCGAATTCACAACTTGTATCCCTTCGCACTCTACCAGTATTAAATTACGGTTTCTGCTACTTCTACACTTTATTAGCGTAGATGTTACACTGAGATTAACCGCCAGCAGCAACGAACAGTCACTGGCAAGTATAACTCCTATCTGATACTTATGCCAGGTAAACTGGGTCAAGGCAACGGAAGCGACATGTTCTCGGCTGTTAAGTGTGGAAATCGAGTACTTCAACGGTGTGTCAAAGTGGTTCAAATTGATCTGAGCACTATGCGACTTAACTTCTGAGGTCATCAGTCGCCTAGAACTTAGAATTAATGAAACCTATCTAACCTAAGGACATCACACACCTCCATGCCCGTGGCAGGATTCGAACCTGCGACCGTAGCGGTCGCTCGGTTCCAGACTGTAGCGTCTAGAACCGCACGGCCACTCGGGACGGCAACGTAGTGTCACTGAAGTCGATATGTGCTTTGAAAGCGATGACAAATAATTGTGAAATAGACTGTGAGCGAATAATGAAAATTCCATTTTCCCTTTGTTAAAGCCGTCCTATAGCCCTAAAATTTTTGGCAAATATTTATTTTAATTTTATCCGTATTTTGCAGCTTAAAACGTGACTGTATTCGAAACATTGGAGATATGAATTAAACAATGCCTTCAGTCACAACTCTTTCGTGTTTTATTAACTACACGATGCATTTCGGACCCTGTGGGTCCATCGTCGGGTGTAATTTGTCTTAATACATGTTTTATTTCTTCTCCTGAATGAGGTGAAATGCATATTCCTGTCACGAAAAGGTTTAATGTTTGGTTATGAATTTCGTGAGTCGAACGCGGAAAATATGTGCAAAATAGTAGAAAATGAACAGTGTAATATTACCAGATCATCCAAGGAAAGCATATTTAACGTTTTAGAATCGGAAAACATTCTTTTCTTCGTCGTTTTAGTACATGTCACTTCACTCAAGATGTACATTTACACACACACGTGCTTATAACCACTTCACAGATGTTTTTGTATATGGTGTTGTCAAAGCGAACCTGCGACCGTAGCGGTTCGAGACTGTAGCGCCTAGAACCGCTCGGCCACATCGGCCGGCGGTAGTGCTGAGGATATAACTATTAAACAATTGACATATGCAAGAAATAACATTAGAATAGGTCTTTAAAATTACTGAAATAACTATGGCTTGCAAAATCTGTTTGTCTATTCAATATAGATTCTGGTTTTTTGATTTTGTGGAGGTATATCTCCAGTTGTTCTAACAGACTTAGGGTCTTACCATTAGCTTCGTTATGTAGTATTACCAAATTGTTTTCTAGACTCACCAGCTGCGGCATAGTCGCTTATACAAACAGTGATCCAATACTGTCAAACGTTTTTTATTCCAGTCTTTGATCACAATATCAATTCTTTAGACGATGACCGGTTTCAGTCCGTAATGACCATCCTCAGATCTACAATATACGAAAATATACACCTAGTGAGCAGTGCGTTTTTCAACATAATACAGCAATACGTATCACAATATACTATCATGCAACCAGGGAAATGTACAGATAAAATACAATAAAACGTACCTTCTTTTACATCATGTCCTAAAGTGATAAGGCCATAATAGCATCGTCAAAACATATAAATATAATCAGCACAGCATCGTCACATAGATCTAAAATAGTATGTAGAATAGGCCACGTTGTCCATACAGTCATTATTGCAACTGGCTGCTGAAGTACAGTAGCTACCAGAAATCTGTTTGCTTGCATCCTCCCTAGATGTCGCTACTGTGGGCTCAGATGTAGTCATCATTTACGCAGAAAAACATAACCTGATAAAAACACATTAGGTAAAATACATGTAGCAGACTTTTAAAATTGATAACTATCATAGAAACCAATTGTGATTTCAGCTGTCATGCAGACATTTTATCTTTCATAGGCAATTTATAGGTTGCTACAGACAATGTATTACGTATATTAATTGTCGACCGTAAATTCACCATAAAAAGGGTCGGACCTATTCTCTTCATATATTTCCTTTTAATAATTTTGTATGGTTAACTGTATTCGTATTTTAATGTACCACAATTGCATGCTTTGATAATAACTGAACACGGTTGGAGTTTTGTGAATAAAATGAAATGTTAAACTATGCGTTTCATTAACCCTGGACGTCATAACCCATATTCGGGTTCCGACATCCCATCAACATGAAGGTTTGTGGTTACCACAGGGACCTATAACTACACGCAGAATACAGCAAAGCTCTTTTGGGTGAACAGAGGAATCGTTAAAGACCGGATGACTTCGTACCAGTATGAATTGTTTCCGCTGTTGCTAACTATTAGTATGAAACAATACAGCTCTCTGTAGTAATACAGTATTGTAGTAGGCATCTTGAATGCAACGCTGATATCAGCGGGCCTCCTTCCCGGCGAGGAGGAGATGAGTCTTAGCCCTCAACCCCCTCTCCACCCTCCCTATACCCATACCTCTTCTCTACCAAAGAGCCGATATGCGATTACGTACTTCACTTCCAGCATCATCCGCTAAGAGTGCCAAGTTACATTGTCCATACAGTACCTGTAATCTGCTGTCTGAATGACGACCCGGAAGCTGACTACATCATCATAGGGTGAGTAACAGTGAGAGGTAAAAGACGTTGCAGCGCATAGTGGCCAGAATGTTCGTGTGCTGATAGATTGTTGCGTGGGGTGCAGGAACTGCAGATAGACTATTCCTGTGAAAATCATATCAAGGACATAGCTGTCTACGAATGAACAGTCTTACAGAATATTAAATGGTAATGAAAGCCATGGCTGTTGTAAGGGGAAAGATAAAATGATTAGGCAGTGACCGTTGGATCAAGGACAAGGACAGATATGTTATGAACTTTGTTACTATGATTGTCCACACAAGAGAATGAAATAATTGAAATGGTACCGCAACAGGACGTCTAGAAGGTTTGAAGTCCTTATTATAGTTTTTTATCTATCTTTCCTTGGTATAACGACCATAAAGCCGTAAAAACATTTCTCAGGTACCTCCAGTTAAACAAAAGATTTAAACATTCTAGGACTTCTTGCCGCGTCAACTCAGGGTAAGACCTCGAGCTTTCAACGATTACCTCCACCATCCTCATCAAGAGCAACTGACTGACTAAACTGTTTTTTTATTGTTTGTTATTTCTATCCCCCACAAAGGGGGCGGGCTGGCAGCACACAAAACCGCTTTTCAGCCAACAGTTGCAGAAACTCTATTTAAAAATGAGTAAAACATATTAAAGGTGGCAATAACAGATGATTTTGTAAAAAATACGTGAGTGGACAGTAGTGACGATTTTTACATAAAAACAAGTGACATTAAATGATTATTTTTAAAATACACGTAGATGATAATAATGATGGTTTTTAAAACTCGTTTGACGATTTTATATTACAGTTAAAATACAGTTCCCCTTGAACGTGAATGATGCCATGGTGTATTGGTGATGCTAGGTCATACAGGAAAAAATTGTTTTAATGGAAGTGCGATGATGAGTAAGACATTATAAGTACTAGAGGTCAGCAAGGTGGATGAAAGAAGAAGGAGAAAAGATGAGGGTGGTGTAAGTGGAGCGTAGTGATTATAATTGGAAAGAGAGGTATATCTCAGGACAGATTTCATCTTTGAGGGGTGGGAGTTTGTTAAAATTCCGGGGGGAGAGGGCAGACAAGGCATGGAGGTGCGTGGAAGCTGCGATATGAATGTAGTGGCGCAGCAGGGTACATGGATTGGTGATTAGTGGGTGGGAAAACGGGTGCTGGGACTTGGTTTTGCGATTTACGTGCAGACCCGAAGGTGCTCTAGTAAGAGAAGAAGGTATGGGGAGTGGATGAGATGGTGCAGGATGTGAGTTGGGGAAGGTAGACGGATGCAGAGGGTAAGGCGGAGTGCACGTCTTTCCAGGATTTCAACGTACTTATAGAATTTAGGCGAAGCAGAGTTCCAGGCAACGTTAGTGTGAGTTAGTATGGCATGGATGAGGGATTTACGGGTAAAGATAATGGTATAAAGATGCACACCCCTGGTGCGGCCTGTTAGTAGTTTCAGTAATTTTAGTCGGTTTCAGGCTTTGTGTTGGATCGTATGGAGATGTGCGTTCCATGTCTGGATATCAAGGGAGACAGACATGGCGGACCGTTTTATTCAGTTGATGGGAGATTATGTGGATAAAGTGAAGAAGGTGGTCGTTGATAGAACAGTTGAGACAGAAGCCACCTTTGGTATTGGGAATGGGTAGGTGGTTTTGCAAGGTGCTGATGGTTTCATTGGGTAAGAATAGTTCCAAAGATCTTGCTGAATACTGGCGTGAGGCTGACAGGTCGATAAGATGTTCGTCTGAGAGGGTGGTTTATCAGTTTTCAGAAAGAGTAGGACTTTGGATGTTTACCACTGCTGTGGGTCATAATTTGTGCACAGGATCGTTTTGTAAAGGATGACAAGGGTCTCTGAGACACTACTTGAGGTGCCAGTAGGTAACTATACTGTGACCGGGCGCAGTGTTCCGCATTTTAACAAGTGTTTGTATAATGTCGTCAGCCGTTATTTGCATGTTTAGTCCTGTTCGTGGAATCTGTATAAGTACTGGAAATTTGATGTGAGAGGTGGGATTCTTGTTTTGTCCACTATGTAATCAAAGTTGGAATCGTGTGGGATGGTCAATGTGTCTTCCAAGTAGGATGCGAAGCGGTTAGCTTTATTCAGGTTGCCTAGAAGTGGTCTGTTGTGTAGGATGGGATACGTGTGAGAGGGATTGATTCTGGAGAGTCTATGGAATGCTTTCCAATACTTTTTAGAGTTTATAGGTGTTTCGTTTAGTTTAGTGCATGTCATGTGCCAGTCTGGAAGTCGTTTGGTTTGTAAGTGACTGCGAACACGTTGGTGGAGTTGACGGTGGCTTGTGAGTGCGTCTCAGTTATGAGGACGACGGGATACTCAGAGCAGGGCAAGAGCACATGAAGGAGGAGTAGGACAGTCTTAATAGAGATTTCGGAGTGGGATATGTTTGGAAATGGCAACCGAGATGGTGTGTTGTAGGAAGTCAGTCTCACTGTGGATGTCGTCAGGATTTTGAAGGTTGGAATCATGCCTTTTGATTGAGGTATGAATTTGGGCACTGTATGCATTCCAGTCTGCTTAGGAATAATCCTGGATATGTCAGGGTGGATGATTAGGAGTGGTGCAGGTTGGGTACATGGTATGAAGAAGGAGGACAGGTAGATGATCACTTCCAGTTGGAACTGGGACTTCTACTGTGGTGCACCTCAATAGGTAGGGCGAGACAATAACGGCATCGTGGGTGGTATCTGTGTCAGGACGGATGTGGACAAGAAAATGGATATTGTGGCCATTGAGGATGTTCTTATCTGGTATTACCTTTTTCGTTTCTGCGCATCTGCTACATCCTACACCAAGTAGCGTTGATAATTTGCTTCTAAAGCATCCCTTGCTTCGTCCATATTGTGGAACCTTGGTTCCTAAACAGAATAAATCTTTTACTTCTTCTTTGTCTTACTTCGTTTCTGGTATTAAGCAAGTCGATCGTTTTCTTTGTTTGTCACTGTCATCTTTGATTTCTTTGCCCTTTACCAGACTTCTGTGTTAAGTGGACTGTATTCTTTTCACCAATTGTCCTACGTCTTCTTCACTGTCTCCAAGAGGTGTTACGTTACCTGTTTGTCGCATCGTTGGTATCTCTTTATTGGTCTACCATTCCGTTTCTGATATTTTCTTTCACTATCTTAGTTCCTTCTCCAATGCTCAGTTTAAAAAACTCTAGTGGTAAGATGCAAGTAACACATTACATAAGTCTCAATAAAAAATGTCCTTCCTGAATTTTAGTTCTGATTAATTTCCAAAATTTATTTCTTCTAATTGAATATTTCGCGTCTTGTTTGATTCTGTACTGTTTAAGACTATCTCTTGGTCTCAAAATAGTATTAGAGTATACTATTTCTTTTATTCTTTCTTCCATTAGTATTCACAAATCAGAATTCTGTTTCTTATATACTTTTTTGAGACGAAAAACAAAACTGTTCATTTCTCTATTCTATCAACATGCACATTTCTCTGTTCTACCCTCTAGAATAACGTTTTAGCTAGGTATTTATAGCTCTTACATTTATAATTCTTACATTTATCCGCTCGTTCTGTCTTCAGAAGTATGATGATGGTAACTTTTAAGAGCCCTGATGGTAAGACGCCTGTTTCAGACATTTCTGACGCCGGAACTCGTAAGTTAGTTGTCATGCGCCACCCCACCCCACCCCTCACCACCCCCTTCCTTTCCAGACCGTGGTTTGAATAATACGAGAGATATCTCCCCAATTACTACTGACTAATTTGACCTCAAACCATCAATTACGCCGTTACTTTACCAACACCAATTAGTCACAGACATTCCCATTACGCCCAAAAGCTCTCTCCCTAGTGGAGGAACCATTACGCCGGTCGCTTGAAACGATTTAAAGTGAGCTTCGTGAGATCTTTTCTGCAAAACAGTCTCCCTAACGCTCAATTTAACTGTGTCACTGCTGGATGTACGATTTTAGTATCTTCGTTTCGCATTTGGAATAGAGAATTATAACGGTTCACGTAGTTTCATGAAGTATTCTTACCGATACAAACAGCATAGTTGTAATGTACATGGTATTTCCTATCACATAACTGATGCATTCCGCGAGAACTTTGTGATTTGTATAATGTTTCTTTACTGTTTCGTACACAAAGAAATTGATATCAAAATTAGGACGCTACAATAATCCGCAATCGATAGACGGCAACAGTTTTAAAAGTGCAGCATATGAAATGAAATCTATGTGAGCGCACAGGCAGAAGAAATTTGTGTTGGTCAGATATGTTCTTTCAAATTGCTTAGGTCCATTTGCACAAAGTTTCAGCTCTACATTAGATCAGAAACACGACGCACCCGCAACGAGCTCGGAAATGAGGCCGAATTACCAGCCGCAGAGAGTCGTTTTAAATTCAAGTATCGTTCGAATGTGAGCCACCGTATCTAGGGCAAGCAGAAATCATGCGGTTGATAGCTTCAATTGATGTATTGTCACAATTACAATTTGGGGTGCCCCTGACGTTTATTTTATGCAAATAGCTAGGGAAGCTACTCTGATTAAATCGAATCCTGGTCGACGCTGCAATAAATCTTCTATTTATGCAAATTTTATGGAACCGAACCCGGCGGCCGGCGCCATCGAACGCGTGCGCGGGATTTGACCTTCGACAGTTCCGGCGTACTCCAGTCACATGTCACAGCGTTCAGTGCAATTTTTGTTCTATTGTACGAAAAGTTTTTCTTCTTCTGTTCTTTAGTGCGTGTATTCAAAACGTGAAAGTTAATTTTTTCACGTAAAAGTAACATCAACTATTCTTATCAATTACACAAAAACGGTAATTGACTGATAATTCCAATACGGATATATTTTGATCTAAAATTCGTCTTCAGTATGAGTTCCTAATGCAGAAACATTTTAATTAATACCTTTCTGTACTTCAGTACCGAATAAGAAATAATCTGAAACAAGATATAATCTCTGAAATGAGAACGGTGTTATAACGTAAGCTTTCACGGCCTACCTGTCAAATCCACAACCGTTGCTTACGAAAGAAAGAAGATGGGAAGATACAGGTAGGTTTGGCGCCTCGTCGACGACGTAGTCACAAGTTCGAATTAGGGAAGGAAATCAGCCGTGTCCTCTCCAAAGGAATCCTCCCAGCATTTGCGCTAAGCGATCTAGGGAAACCACGGATGACCTAAATGTGGATGGTCAGACTGGGATTTCACCTGTCGGTAGCTTCTTATCAGTACTCCGGGTGTGCCAGGCAGAAACATAGTTAGCACGTATTTCTAATTTTCGAAGGTGGATTTCGAGGTTTTATTGCATGTCATCAGGTGGGTAAGAAGGTAGTGCCAGCTGTAGCCAATGAAGGTAATCGGGAATGGCTCTGAGAAACCAGCTCGACAATATTCTGTGATTTTAGAAGTCACCATGTAAAAATGAGGTCCTACATGGTACCTCATCTGTATTACTACGGCGTGCTGGAGAGTAATGCCTCCCAATTTTTTACATGAAAAACTCATAAAGCTTTGAAAAAGTCATTCATATTCTACATCTTAATTCTTCATGTCTACATATTTGTTTCTCAAGACAGTCACCATGGTAACAAACACGTTTCTTTCGACGAGAGACTAGTTTGCTGATATCGTCACTGTAGGACGTCTGACTTCGTCGACGGAGCCACAAACTCACCTCTGCTGGTACTACTTCATCGATATCAAAGTGAAGTCCTCGAAACGGTTCTTTATGTTTTGGAAACAGGTTTAATATGGATGGAGCCAAGTCGGGATTGTATGGAGGATAGACCATGACAGTGATCCCAGGGTGCATGTTGGTGCCAGATGTTGCAGTCCTAGTGTGTGGTCTAGCACTGTCATGCTGAAGGATAGGGTCCACCATGTGTGGACGAATTCTCCGAATACGAAACCTGATTACAGCGCGCTGTTCTTCGCACACCGACATAGTTACGTTACACACCGCCACGTTACACGATGCAATTCGGAGCCCTCTAGCGGCAGAGAGCTGCAGATATGTAGACGTGAAGAATAAAGAATTAGACTGTTAATGACGTTTGTTTTCTTTAAAAAGCTGTAAGTTTTTTTATTTTCCATGGATCATTTTACACAATTCATCGTAAGGATGTGGAATGAATTATTTGTAAATGTAGCTACATGCTGAACGTTTATAAGCTTTATTTTTTTAAATTTTTGTACTTCTGGTTCCCATTAAAATGCAGTGGATAAATCACTATAACATTCATGGGGTAATAAATATTCTAGAATACCCAACTTATTAGACAGATGTCTACAAGATGATCTTGGATCGTGGGGAGCACCACATATTATTCTAACAGCACGTTGTGGAGCAATGAAGACTTTCTTTCTTAAAGACGAGTTACACCAGAATATTATTTCTTATGACGTTATTCAATGGAAATATACGCTAAATGTGTCAAATTACTGATTCGTCGCTCCCCAAGATTTCCTGTAATTTCATGTGCAAACTCGGCTGAACTAAGTTGTTTTAGGAGCTCCCAAACGTGTTTCCTCCAGTTTAAGTCCTCATCTATATGGAAACCTTAAATTTTTGAAGTCCACCCTAACTATTATTTCCTCGCAAGTGTTACTCTTGTCATTCTTGTAGTAACTCTAGATGAGCAGATCTAAACATGTTATACATATTTAAAATTGAGAGAGAGATCATGCGCAGAAAACCTATCAATGATACTTTTAAGGACATTGGTTACCCTTTCTTCTGGTGATTTATGTATGCACAATACTAGTATTGCTACAAAAAGAACTAATTCTGCTTGTTTTGTATTAGAGGAACATTTACGTACGTGGGGAACAATAGTGAACCTAAGAATGAGCCGTGGGAAGCCCCATACTTGATTTCTCGCCACTCAGCAAAACGCCTCCGATCTACAGAGCTTGAATTACGAAGTACAACTTTTTGCGTTCTTTGGGTTACAAGTGGCATTATCCATTGGTTGGCTGTACTGTCAGTGCCATAAAACTTCAATTTATCTGCGAGAATACTGTGATTCACACAGTCAAATGCCTTAGACAGGCAAATAAAAAATTCGGAGGCATTACGTTTCAACACGCCCTCGTACATTCTTGTAACTATCACATACGTGAAGGTAGTCATAAGTTTTTAATTAGCCCTTGGTGATCATGTTAGTCCGTCTCTAGGTATTCAGTCTTCAGTGCGACACATTTTCTCCCACAGGTGGATGATTTGGAAGAGAGCTTTGTTGAAGAAATTCGCATTTTGATTGTTCAGAAGACGTTCCATCTCCAAAATAATGCTGTCGTCACTGTCGAAATGCCTATCACGCAATATGCAATAGTTTTTTCATCTGTGGAAAGAGGATATTCCGGGGGGGGGGGGGGGCGGGGAGTGGTGAAGCTAAATATTAAGAGATTTCGTTAGTATGTGCTTATAACAGTTTGCCTCTTGCGGTAATTGTTGGTGCTTCATCTTATCCGGCGGTTGTAAACCGAAAATTGTTATTTTGAAAGAAATTTCTGCCGTTTGACTGTAAATTCTTTATTTATTTCACACAATCACAGTTCGTAATTCTGGCTCTCTAGCTATTCTCAAGTGCATGTTGAAATGTTATAATATACACTATGTCGTCAAAAGTATGTGGACACGTGGCTGAAAATGAGTTAAAGTTCGTGGCGACCTCCATCGGTATCGTTGGTATTCAATATGGTGTTGGCCCACCCGTAGCCTTGATGACAGCATCCACTCTCACAGGCATACCGTCAGTCAGGTGCTGGAGGGTTTCTTGGGGAATGGCAGCCCATTCATCACGAAGTGCCGCACTGTCGATGTCGGTCGGTGAGGCCTGCCACGAAGTCGGCGTTCCAAAACATCCCAGAGGTGTTCTATAGGATTCAGGTCAAGACTCTGTGCTGACCAGTCCATTACAGGGATGTTGACGTTAACTAAACCACCACAGGCCGTGCATTATGAACAGGTGCTCGATCGAGTTGAAAGATGCATTCGCCATCTCCGAATTGCTCTACAACAGTGGGAAGCAAGAAAGTGCTTAAAACATGAAGGTAGGCCTGTGTTGTGATACTGCCACTCAAAACAACAAGGGGTGCAAGCCCCCTCTGTGAAAAATACGACCACACTATAACACCACAGCCTCCGAAATTTACTGTTGGCACTACACACACAGATGAAGAGTCGCTCGACCACGAAATCCAAGTTTTCTCACCTCCCGCCTAACTTTCATAGTACTTGCATTGGATCCTGATGCATTTTGGAATTTCTGTGTGATTGTTTGCCTATTAAACATCACGACGCTTTTCAACTGTCGGCGGTCTCTGTCAGTCAACGGACGAGGTCAGCCTGTACGCTTTTGTACTGTACGTGTCCTTTCACGTTTTCACTTCACTGTCACATCGGAAACAGTGGACCTAGAGATGTTTAGAAGTGTGGAAAACTCGCGTACAGACGTATGACACAAGTGACACCCAGTCACCCGACCACGCTCGAAGTCCGTGTGTTCCGCGACGCACCTCATTCTGCTCTCTCACGATGTCTAACGACTAATGGGATCGCTGATATGGAGTACCTGGCAGCAGGTGGCAGTACAATGCACGTAATATGAAAAATGTTTGTTTTTGGGGTTGTCCGGTTACTTTTGATCACATAGTGTATCTGAACTGTCTGGGACGTGTCAAA
This sequence comes from Schistocerca piceifrons, assembly GCF_021461385.2. Classification (NCBI taxonomy): domain Eukaryota; kingdom Metazoa; phylum Arthropoda; class Insecta; order Orthoptera; family Acrididae; genus Schistocerca; species Schistocerca piceifrons. The sequence continues at coordinate 447,736,417 of NC_060144.1, read as the reverse complement.
AAACTTATTTCTGGTCTTATTGATAAGTTGTCAAGTTACAGGATGTGAGTACATATTGAATATAAATAATATGGCTGACATTCTGCACCTTGAGTATCCATTTGTTGTGTACAACTTTCTACGCAGCGGTAAGGAGAAATGGGCTACAGAGTACTGCTGCAACTGTCGGCGTAGGAAAGCTGGACAGGAGCAGAAATGATTAGCGGAAAAGTGAACACAACAAACAGATGATTTACTTGACTTTTATTTCTCCAAGTCAACGAAGACTCATTATCAAATGATTCAACAAGAAATAGAGTGCAGCTATCACAATGTAATAAGGAAGAGTGTCCCTGCACTAAAGCATGAATTATAGTGTTGGAGCCGCGACCAGGCGGCGTCAGCATAGCGTTATGTGAAGAAGTGGTTCAGAGCGAGAGAGGGCTCAGTCGTTGCCGCCAGCCGTCCTACACTGTGCTGGCAAAGGGCGCTCGAAGTACAGAGCTTCTGGAGGGGTGGCTCAGTGGGTGCGCACGACTGGGTCGGTCAGATCTTGCACAACCGCTGTCGGCGTCAGACAGAAACTTGCAATTCCATTGCTATGATGCCCCTGGGATGGTATCGGTGATAACACAGCATTAACACTCAGTATGGCATATTTAACAGCCGATACCTTCCTGTGATCAGATTTCATCGCATGTATGCGTCAACTCCGATGGCGGAAATTTCTTTCAAAAAATTCAACATGCCTTTGACCCCCACAAAGGAAAAATCGTAAATCTAAATGTTTCCACTTATTGGCTTGCTCTCTTGTCTCGGGATCGTAGTGAGACACTCAACACTCATCCATTGAGAAGTCATCTACATCGTTCTCCGCCTCAAGCCACCTAACGATGTGTGGCGGAAGGTATTTCTCGTACCATTAATTGATCTCCCCCCCCCCCCCCCCCCACCCTGCTCCATTCGCGAAAGGAGTGTGGGTAGAATGATTATTGGTGAGCCTCTGTATTAGCTCTAATTTCTCGAATTGATTCGCCATGGTCATTTCACGACATGTATGCTGGAGGAAGTAATACACATACGTCCATAGAAAACTAAACACCTTGGACAAGTAGTTATAGGACATTCACAATGTGAGTGTGTGTGTTTTATTTTGTGAAGTTGCGCAATGGATTGATCCAACAAGTACCCTTTGGCTCCTTCAAGAAACAATTTCCACCTTCCACTACTACAGAAGTCAGACAGACGCTTCAAATGTACCAAAAAGAACTGTTTGAAAAACATTCAGCAACAAATATCTTCTGGAGATGTCTGCTGTAAGGAAAAGCTACAAAAGTATTCTATATATTCTTATGTAACTAGTGGAATGCTTGGGTATGGGAGTATTGCTAGTTAGTGTAAGAAAAACATTAAACGAACGAAAAATATTATTTATTGCAAAAATTCTGAGAAATCAAGTGAAACTTTTTCTTATATATAAAAAAATAAATAAATTTCCGGGTTCTTTTCGGAACAGTAGATTGCCTCTTATGGATAGGAATGCTATTATTTTACAAAGTAGGGTGGAAAGGTTCTTTTCTCCATTTTCTTTAAGAATGTTATTTACATCGGTAGAATGGCTGAGAGCTGTGCCTACGCAACTTGAATAACTTTTCTGGGTACGGTCAAGGCTGTCGCATGAGAAATGTGATGGAGTGTACTGTTATGGAGGACAGATGGGGCTCACATACGCTGTAGCGCACAATACCGTGAGCTGCGACTACTGCTGCCTGCGTCGCTCACTGCTGACAAATAACACAACTATCTCTATCTGGATTGACCTTCGCCAATCAAACTCTCCCTACGCCTTGGTGAAGTCAAGGACTCCTACGTGCCCCTAGTCAAACTATTGGCATGGTACACCAGTCAGATAACCAGTCCAACGCGATGCCACTTAATACTCACTCGCAGGCGTTTAACTAGTACTCTGCCCGTGTTCACACCACACAATAAGTGTGGCAGCCAACACAGTGAACAACGCTTAATCACAGGTGACTCAGTATAGAGTGCCACTCGGATTCGCTAATGACAGAGGTGCTCTCCCAGTAAAGTACTGAGGAGAGACTTTGTTCCTCACTCTTTGCATACACATATGAGCGCACTCGCTCTCGTTACATGTTCCTGCTCCAAGAGTGACAACAGAACGGCCCCTTTTTCTGGAAAAGTTGCAAGGGTATATGATTTGCTGTCGTCCCTCACTCCTCTGGCTGTTTGCGTCAGAAATATTCTGTCAATCAGCGTTGCTCTTTTAAATGGCAGAATGACGTTTAGTTTGAGTCGACCAATGCAGAAATTGTAGCATCTCTGTTAGGCGTATACTGTCCACCTGTGAGAACTCCATAACTACGCAGTCAGTCCGTGAAAAAATGCATCATGTGAGCTCTCCCACACAATGTAGCAGAATTTACTTTTAAGTCGAACACGGGGGTCGTTATCCCTTCGCTCCGGCAAAAGTTGTCTTCTCTCTGGGCAGTCACTTCGGTCGAAGTAGGTATGTTGTTGACCCAGCTGTCCAAAGGGACAGTCTTCCCAGCGGGCTGGTTTGATCTTTAGAACGAAAATTCCTGTGTCCGTCATGTTGTGTACGCCAGCCTCGACTTTTTTCAACCTCTGTGCGCACTTGTGATTTACTTATTAGATTTGCATATCACTTACATGAATTCATACAAAATTGACTCTACCATATCGAGTTTGGGTTCGAATGAAGCGTCTTTACGTGCAGAGTACGATTGTGAGGACGGATTATGTAAGAAATGAAGGTCAGGAGACCACGCCACCTTACAATATTCACAGGACAGGTACTTTAGTATGTTCTGCAGAACTTATTACCATTTCTCTCACCTCGGTTCAGCACGTGTCCTGTTGCCTGGTAGGTGCAGTGTCTGCCATGATCCCTGATAACTTGTTCCTTGCATGGTGGCATCGACATATATAAGTCCTGAATATCATTCTATGGTATAGCCATCCATGCTGCATTCACCTGATTCCGAAATACATATGTGGTGGTTAGTACCAAGTCCCACACATTTTTAGTTGTCGACAAGTTTGGTGATCTGGTGGGTCAGTGTAAAAGGCTGACATCTTTGACACCAAGAAAGCACATGTTCATGCAGCAACATGTGGTCATGCATTGTCTTGCTGAAAAATGGGGAATGCAGTGTCGTGCAGAAAGGATATGGCTACAGGTTGGAGGATATCTTTCATGTAGGTCACACTGGTCACAGTGCCCCGGACACACACCGACTGCGGTTTGTGGTTGGGTTCAATAGCACACCACACCATAATGCCTTCAGTTGGCGCTGTACGTCTTGTGCAAATGCAGTCACTGTGATGCCGTTCCACTTGTCTATAGCGAACCAAAATGCAGCCATCATTTTCGAAAAAACAGAACCTGGATTCATCAGAAAACATTATCTGATGCCATTCCTGTCCCCAGTAACGTCGTTCCATACACCATTGCCGTCTAAATGTTTCTGCACATTCGTCAAAGGTGGGAGGAGAAGTGATCATGCGCACGTAAAGCAAGCAGTAATAAACGGCGATGGACTGTCACAACTGGCAGTGTGCTATGTGTTACACTGTTCCAATGTTGCACCAGATCTCTCAGCGATGCCGTTCTGGTGATTACGCCGAGCCGGCCGCTGTGGCCGAGCGGTACTAGGCGCTTCAGTCCGGAACCGCGCGTCTGCTACGGTCGCAGGTTCGAATCCTGCCAATTGGACCATTTGATTACGCCGAAGTTTTCCTTTGGCCATGTTCGATCAATATGGCGCCTGTGCTGTAAAGTTCTGGAGGTTTTTGGTAGACTTTCCGAAGCCCTGGTGTTTGGTTGTGTCAAGTTTGTGCGTAAGTCTTCAATGACGAAGGATTCCCACGCCGGCAGGTATACAAGTCTGGACCGAGTTGTTTGGGACACCCCAACTGATTTGTTTATGTAGGTCGCCTTTACTCTTTCTAGTGTCGCTAGGTTTTTCATTGTGAGATGAGCTTCGATGATTTCCATGGTGTACGTCAGTATGGGGGACATTTTGGCTCTGAATAGTGCCATTGTTGTCTCTACGCTGAGGGACCTAATGCATTCTACTATTTCATGGATAGCCATTATTTCTTGCTTTGATTTCTGTGTTACATGTTTTGTGAAACATTCTGCACTTGTCTGTATCGTGACCTCTAGGTACTTGAAGTCTAGTACAGTTTTCAGTTGTCTCTCCCGCGTGAAGATCTCAGCTGACGGAGGTGAGCTTCCTCCATTTCTGAGCTCCATCATATCTGTTTTTGCCAAATTTCTTTCGAAGCCGTGGTCGACGCATTTGTCTTGTATATCGTATATTGCTTCGTGTAGCTTTTCAAAGCCCTTTGAGCCTATTACAATATCGTCTGCCTATTGGTACGAGGTTAACCCTCCTTTTGGGGTAGTCTTACAATTTCTTCCGGTGTAAGGATGGATAACAGGTGACTCATTAGATCTCTCCGACGTACTTGTTTGATTGGAATATCGGCTCTGATAGGGAGAGGTTGTCTGAGATCCATTGTATATTGTGCATATGATTAGTGTCCGTATATTGTTTGCACTAGATTTTTTTGTCGCTAGCGTACTGTTTATAAAGTCAAAGGCTTTAGTGAAGTCTATAAATACCTACATGAATCTTTCCCACATAATATGGCGTTTTTCTCGACTTTTGATAGTAATAACCTTTTTTAAAAAATTATTTTCATTTCTGTGTTATTAATTATGATTTAAAATTTACGTAATCACTGAATAAAACAAGTTTCTCTAGTTTTTTAAAATTCTATTAACCTACAAAATAAACAAGTTGTTCCATCAGGATTCACAAAGTTTTCCGTCAGAAGAAAAGCTTGAGAACCCGTGGTATAGAGGCTAAGGAGATATTTCAAGGTCGAATCATGTCTCGCATTAACGCATCACGATTTCTATTTTTCCCCCGATCTTTATCCCGTTTCTTCACCGTGTCGACATGTTGATTTTTGGATTTTGCAGGAAATGGACTTGGTTGGTACATACATAATATAAGACTATTAGCGAACATTCATATGGGGTGTGTCAGAAATGGCTCTGAGTAATATGGGACTTAACTTCTGAGGTCGTCAGTCCCCTAGAACTTAGAACTACTTAAACCTAACTAACCTAAGAACATCACACACATCCATGCCGAGGCAGGATTCGAACCTGCGACCGTAGCGGTCGCGTGGTTCCAGACTGTAGCGCCTAGAACCGCTCGGCCACTCCAGCCAGTTGGGGTGTGTCCACCCTTCTCCTTTACAATGTCTTGAACTCTGCTAGAGACACTTTCACTGAGGTGTCTGAATGTCTGTGAAGGGATAGGAGCCCTTTCTTCCTCAAGAGCCGAAACCAGATGAGGTAGTGACGTTGGACGCCGGGGTCTGGAGCGAGAAATACGTTAAAATTCATGGTAAAAATCTTCCATTGGGGGGGGGGGGATGGGGACTCTGGGCAGGTGTGTCAGCATTAGGGGTGTTAATGTCTACAAAACGCTTCCTCACTGATGATGCTTTGTGACAGTGCGCGTTGTCGTGCTGACACAAAAGTTCGTCATCTCCGATCTGTTCCCTACAGCACGCAGTACAATTGTGTAAAATGTATTCAAATCTTTCCACATTTGTCGTTTTCTAAGAAGTAATCTGATGACCACATCCTAAACACGAAATGACCCCCATACTGCAACAGCACCTCCTCCGTACTTCACTGTTCGCACTACACATGATGGTAGGCAACGTTCTCCAGGCATTCACAAACCCCTAACCTTCCATCGGATTGCCACAGGGTACAGAGTGATTGATCACTCCAAATCGTTCGGTTCCATTCGTCCGCTGTACAATGGCGTCACTCCTTACGACACCTCAAGGGTCTCTTTGCGCTGTCTACAGAAATGTGTGGCTAATGAGGAGCTGCTCGACCATTACATCCCATTCTTTTAATATCGCCATGCACAGTGTTTGTGCTAGCAGGACTGCTTGTAGCGAGTAATCCCTTCCGCTGATTTCGTGCGATTTCTGCAACCACCTGCCGCATTGCTTAACAATCCCTGTGTGTCGGTAGCCTATATGAGGTCTGCCTGCTCTTGCTTTGGCTCTTGTTGTTGCTTTGTATTTTCACTTCGCAGTCACACCAGAAATAGTCGACTAGTCCAGCTTTACAAGTGTTGAAATGTCACTGAGGAATTTGTTACTCAGGTAATGTTCAATGAGTTATCCACGGTCGAAGTCACTGAGCTCTATTGATGGACTCATTCTGCTTTAACTACTTCTCCACCGGCTACGCAGTAACTCCTGCTTACTTTTACACAGGCTGGTACGGCTCTCCTAGTATCTATTGGTAAAATCTGCATGACGTAGGGATGTCCGTTTTGGTTTTATGAGATAGTTTATTTCGTAGTACGCTGATTTCCAGCACGAGTTTCGTTTCTTGACAGTCCTTGTACGTGATGTTTTCCGGTGGAGCGAAATATTAGGTTCGTTATAAATTTCTCACCCACTGCCACCGAGTACATTGATTTCGATGGAACTTGAAACTTCCTGGCAGATTAAAACTGTATGCCAGACCGAGACTCGAACTAGGTCCCGAGTTCGAGTCTCGCTCCGGCACATACTTTTATTAATCCGACAGAAAGTTTAATATCAGCGCACACTTCGCTGCAGAGTGAAAGTTTCATTCTCGATCAAATTTGTCACAGTTTCAAAACACAGCTAAAAAACTAAAAACAATTCCGTACTAATAGAAAAAAATAGTTTCTTAGTTATGAGAGCAGTTTAGATTCTTTTGTATCAAGTAGTTCTTCTGCAATGCTACGTTTGGTGATTGTAGCAATGAAAGATTTGCTGTTATTCCGAACTACAAACGTATTATCACGCTGCCGTAAGAGCATCCATTGCGATTATCTGTAGCAAAGGAAGTGTCAGAGGCTTTTGTTTCCTTCAAAGTAAAAACGTAATGCTCACTAAAATAATGTAACCTGTGTCACGAATGCAACTCTGCCATGTTGTTCTGATGTGATTAACTATGCGTTTATAGAGCACCAGCTGCACTAAGCGATCAATGGGGCGAATTAATTAATTTGTATTTGAAGATACACCAGTCAATTACCAGGTGCGTTTGGGTGGTTAATGTGTTTGTCAAGCTTTCATTGCTTTGAGATGTGTTTTCATTTCATGTTTGTTGTGGCTGTTCGCGGTATAGTGCAGACACTTTAATGCGGCAGTTCGCCCGAGCGTAAACAAATGATGCCTCTGACAATTCGAGGGGTGGGGAGCGGTACAGGGGGAAACAAGCCCCGCCTCATTCTTTCAGGGCAAAACACGTCTGAAATTAGTGCTTCTGCGGAAGCAGAACTGACAAATATTCATAGGGGTCGCCGTTACCTTCTTATGTTGTGAGACTCGTACTCGAATCCCATAAAAACTAGCATTAGTCTCTTCACTTGATTCAAAACAAGAAAATAAAATAATGGGCAATGCAAGTCCAAGGGAAACTGGAAAACACGAAACATCTGGTTACGCCTACAGTGAAATTACTTGCAGAGGCTAACAATGTCTAAACGAGGTGGTTTATGCGCGGTAACTACGGTATATTCCGCATCCGTAGTTCAAAACAACCCCTCCTAAGGTGGCGGGCAAAAATTTGGAAACACTGCAAACACAACACAGTACCATGCCTGATACAGTGTAGGAAAATCGTCGACATTCAAAACAGCTTCCAGTCTTCTCGGAATGGATAAACACAGGTCCCGTATGGTTTTCAAGGAAATATTATACCATTCTTTCTGCAAAACAGTGGCAAGTTCAAGTAATGACGATGCAGGTGTATCGTGATCACGCACCCTTCTCTCCAAAGTAGACCACAAAGCGTCAATAACATACCTGCTGAATGTGGTGGCCAGAGGAGATGGGTCATTTCATTCTCGAGCTCGCAAAACCAGTCCAGGAGATGTGGGCTGTGTGAACAGGGCCTTGTCGTCTTGGAACACTGTATCACCCTTGGGAAGTAAATATTCCATGGGATGCACCTGATCAACGAAAATGATCACATAATCTTCGACTACGAGATTCATTGGGAGAGTCCTTAGAAAATGTAGTCCATGAACAAAGGAGGTGGCTTACAAAACACTCGTTCGACCTATACTTGAGTATTGCTCATCAGTGTGGGATCCGTACCAGATCGGGTTGACAGAGGAGATAGAGAAGATCCAAAGAAGAGCGGCGCGTTTCGTCACAGGGTTATTTGGTAACCGTGATAGCGTTACGGAGATGTTTAACAAACTCAAGTGGCAGACTCTGCAAGAGAGGCGCTCTGCATCGCGGTGTAGCTTGCTCGCCAGGTTTCGAGAGGGTGCGTTTCTGGATGAGGTATCGAATATATTGCTTCCCCCTACGTATGCCTCCCGAGGAGATCACGAATGTAAAATTAGAGAGATTAGAGCGCGCACGGAGGCTTTCAGACAGTCGTTCTTCCCGCGAACCATACGCGACTGGAACAGGAAAGGGAGGTAATGACAGTGGCATGTAAAGTGCCCTCCGCCACACACCGTTGGGTGGCTTGCGGAGTATAAATGTAGATGTAGATGTAGACGTTGAGAGTAACCACGGGCCGGCCGGAGTGGCCGTGCGGTACTAGGCGCTACAGTCTGGAGCCGAGCGACCGCTACGGTCGCAGGTTCGAATCCTGCCTCGGGCATGAATATGTGTGATGTCCTTAGGTTAGTTAGGTTTAATTAGTTCTAAGTTCTAGGCGACTGATGACCTCAGAAGTTAAGTCGCATAGTGCTCAGAGCCATTTGAACCAGTAACCATGGGCCCACTGGAATGCCACGATAGAGATGCCCAGATTATCACTGAACCCCCGCCATGTTTCCCTCTTGGGACGTCAACTCGACCAGAAGATGGGAACAGTGTGTAACGAGACTCACACGACCAAATGAATCTCTTCCATTGCTCCATAATCCAGGTTTCATGGCTTAAGCACGACGTTTTCCTGTTACAAGCATTTGCATCACTGACCTGTGGTTTTGGAATTGAGCTCTCCCTGAAATTCCATGCTTATGGGGATCCCTTTGAGCTGTTTTGGTGCTGACAGCGTTCGCGAGTGTGACATACAGTTCTGCAGTGATTTTCGCAGCTGTCGGCGCAATCCTCTTTGATGACCGAACGCCACGATCATACAACAGACACTTTCGTCCTCGCTGTGACTTAGCGGATGATATTTTTCTGCTTACCTTAAATGCGAGATACACTGGGGTGACAAAAGTCATGGGACAACGATACGGACATGTAGAGTTTCCCGTAGTATCGTGTACACAAGGTATAAAAGGAAAGTGCGTTGGCGGAGCTGTCATTTGTACTGAGGTTTCCAACTTGCCTACAGCCGCACGACGGCAAATTAACTGATGGTGATCGAGGAACGGTAGTTGGAGCTAGACGTTTGGGACATTCCATTTCGGGAATCATTAGGGAATTCAGTATTTCGAGATCCACAGACTCAAGATCGTGCCGAGAATATCAAATTTCAGGTATTACTTCTCATGACGGACAAAGTAGTTGACGACGGCGTTCACTTAACGACCGACAGCGTACAATTGTCAGTGCTAACATACAACCAACACTGCCAAAAATAACCGCCGAAATCAATGTGGGACGTACGACGAACATATCCGTTGGGAGAAATGATGATTAAATCGAAACCCTTAGCTGCCGACAGGTGTTGTTGATATACATCAATGGTGACAGCTGAAAATGTGTGCCCCGACCGGGGTTCGAACCCGAGATCTCCTCCTTACATGGCAGACGCTGTATCCATCTGAGCCACCGAGGGCACAGAGGATAGTGCGACTGCAGGGACTTATCCCTTGCATGCTTCCCGTGTCGGGGCACACATTTTCAGCTGTACCCTTTAATGTACATCAATAACAACTGTCGGCAGCTAAGGGTTTCGATTTAATAATCATTTCATTCTAGAGGAGCTGCACGGTCATCAATGGCATCTGTTCGTTGGGGAACAGATACCATCTTCATATGTCCGTTAGGAGAGATTGGTGAAATTTGCCATTAACACGTAGAGCAACTGTTGCTGAACTTAGGTGTTTGCGCAGGTCTGTTATATATAATTTCCAGTTCAGGTTCTGATCTGTGTGCATACTCCGGAATTTTGAAAAATGAGTTTTACTTATTTTCCCTTATATTGTGGTTGACAATGATATATCTTGCCTTGTAAAGACCGGAATAAATTGTACTTTTTCTACGTTAAGGAACAGACCATTTACCAAGATACACCGAGTAATAATCTTGAATATTTCGTCATTGATAGTTCTGTTGTTGCCCCTCTGATGGGTTTGATTGTATGCTTGTATCGTCAGCAAAGAGCACAATTCTGCTTTGTTATTGTAAAGTGGAAGGTTTTTTCACGTATAGCCGACATAGTCCATCAGAGACTGACACACTGCGGTTCACTTAGTTCAGGAGCTTTGTTTTGGAAATAAAGTACCGATAATTCGTTTTTTCCTCAGTAACTAGACCTGCAGGTGCTGTAGGCACCAAGTGCAACTGAAGCGTTCCGTTTAGACGCATGCGAATCGGGTACAGGGAGGACAGCTGTTGAACACGCGTAGCATCTGCGGCGGACATGGAGGCTGAATATTCAGGGAGCAGTCTGGCGGAGTGGCCGCCGCCGCGACAGGTGCGCCCGCTCACACGGGACGGCTCAGGGGCCGCAGCAGCCGCGGGCCGGGGTTCGAATACCGACTCCGGCGACGCGCCACTGTCAGGCGACAGCTCGCCACACAGCTACCAAGTCTATCACTGACTTCCCATTGTTGTATATCCATCCTCTCTTCCACCTTACCCGCTGGCTAGTCATTCGTCTCCCCACACACAGAACAGGGTACAAGCGAACTCCACCGAAAATATTTCGGAAGTTTTTCAGGGACTTTCTGCGTATTTTGGTTCAAGCGACCCGTCGTTCGTGGTGGCTTGTTACAGAGGAACTGCATTTCTTTTGATTTCTCGGCCGCATTTTATCTTTGTACCTTTAACGAGGCAATACATTATGACCATCTGTTTAACGTTGTGTTGATCCACATTTGGAACGAAGTACAGCTGTGATTCTTGCGTGCCATACATTTAATAACGCCTTGGTGCGTTTACAGAGGTATAGGCTGACAGTTATTGACCTATGTGGAATAAAATGGTCATAACTTCTGAACGGTTTGCGTTAGAACGTTCAAACTACACGGTTGGTCGCGGGGCGTGATGGGAGTTACTATGCGCTTGCGCACGCGTCTTGTTGTTGTCGGATATTTCATTTGGCTAGGTTCGTCAATAAGCACTGATGCATTTGAGGGACTGACAGTCCGCATTTCGCGATCGAAAAGTCTCTTCATCCGCAACGGATGGCTGTGTGGAGTGCAATGTCCTGTCACGGAGTAATGGGGGCGATACTCCTCGACGGCACGGTCGCTACTAAACGGTACGTGAAGGGTTTGAAAGATCATTTTATCCTCATTACCCAAAGTGAGCCTGATTTCGACAAGATGTGGTTCATGTAAGACGGAGCTCGACCCCATCGAAACAGGAGGGTGTTTGATGTCCTCGAGGAGCACTTTAGGGACCGCACTCGCGCTCTTGGATATTGAGAGGCCACTGGCATGGGCCTCGACTGGCCGCAATATTCTCCGGATCTGAACACAAGCGAGTCCTTTTTGTGGGGCTGTACTAAAGACAAGGTGTTCAGCAATAACTCCAAAACCGTTGCTGAGCTGAAAATAGGCATTCAGGAGGATATCGACAGCATCGATACTCCGACACTTCAACGGGTCATGCTGAATTTCACGTTTCGTCTGGACCACATCATCGTCAATGATGGCACGCATATCGTATATGTCTTAACCTAAATCCAAATACCTGTAGTGACGTTTACATGTCGAATAAAGTGTGTGCGCGCCGTAGTTTGTAACTAATTTATGTTTTTTCACGTAGTTAAATAATTGTAACACTGTATGTGGCGCCATATATCTACCCACAGTTCACCCAACTACCGTAAATTACGGGCCGTCGGTTTGTGGACGCGGAGTTGGTACCTGTAAGCGTCCCTGATGGGTTTCGTCGAATTCAAATGAAATGAATCTGGTGGCCAAGACACCAACGTTAGTCTACTATCATGCTCTTAGAATCAATATAGCAGGATTCTGGCCTTGTGACACGGACATTTGTCCTCTTGGAAGATGCCAACGCCTTTGGCAATACATCAAGCCTGAAGAGATACAGGTGATACGCAATAATTATCACTTAGTCCGTGGCTGTTCCATGGTGAAAGTCCCGCCACGGAATAAAACGAGAGGCATTCAACAAATAATCCAATACTTTTTTTCTGAAAGCTGGTTGGTTGTATTCAAGATTCCAATACACCATATTATTCCCCACTCTTTTGGCTACAAAGCCCTATTTTTCGACATAATGGCCTGATGCCTGTATTGCCGCATTGTACCACTCCACTTTTCGACGTTGGAGTCAGCGTCTTGCTGTGTCAATAGCCTCCCCATCATCCACATGGTGCTTCCCGCAGAGTGCAGCTTCGTTGGGCCGAACAGATGGAAGCTTGAAAATGCGAGCTTTGCGTTATAGGGTGGATGAGGAGGAACAGACCAATGAAGTTTTGCGGACGAGTGTGTCAGCACTAACAGAGATGTCCAGTTGAGCAGCAAGGTGCTTGACTGTGGTCACCCGATCATCTGGAATGAGAGTGCCCGCACCCAACATTGCAAGAGTCACAAGTGTGTGCGGCGGGAGATGAGACGGGTTTGCGGGACTTAGTTGCGATGATGACAGGCTCTTCGCCCAATTACTCGTCGTGCTTTTGCCCACTGCCAGGTCCACGTAGACATTTTGCAAGCCCCTATGAATATCTGTGATTCTCTGGTTTTCCGCCAAAAGAAAGTTAATGACAGCTCTCTGCTTGGAATGCACTTCTGTTACAGACGTCATTCTGAAGGCTATGTATAGCGCCGCCACCTGTCGAAACTTCATGAAACTATAGCGGCAGGAGTGGGAATATTGCACGATGTACCCCAACCGAAAGTGGCGGAGTAAAGAATGTGCTGCTTTACTTGCTGAACGATCCTTGTACTACCCTTACTAGCATGAGTCCGTAGTGCAACACGTTTCCACTGATCCAGGGTCCAATCTCGATTATACCCTGTCGACTGCAGTAGTAACTGATGACGTCTTTGGGTCAAGATGGGAACATTTTTGGGTCGTCTGCTGCAGATCCTCATGTCAAACAATGTGCACCAAACGGCGAGCTCCAATGTACACTCCTGGAAATGGAAAAAAGAACACATTGACACCGGTGTGTCAGACCCACCATACTTGCTCCGGACACTGCGAGAGGGCTGTACAAGCAATGATCACACGCACGGCACAGCGGACACACCAGGAACCGCGGTGTTGGCCGTCGAATGGCGCTAGCTGCGCAGCATTTGTGCACCGCCGCCGTCAGTGTCAGCCAGTTTGCCGTGGCATATGGAGCTCCATCGCAGTCTTTAACACTGGTAGCATGCCGCGACAGCGTGGACGTGAACCGTATGTGCAGTTGACGGACTTTGAGCGAGGGCGTATAGTGGGCATGCGGGAGGCCGGGTGGACGTACCACCGAATTGCTCAACACGTGGGGCCTGAGGTCTCCACAGTACATCGATGTTGTCGCCAGTGGTCGGCGGAAGGTGCACGTGCCCGTCGACCTGGGACCGGACCGCAGCGACGCACGGATACACGCCAAGACCGTAGGATCCCACGCAGTGCCCTAGGGGACCGCACCGTCACTTCCCAGCAAATTAGGGACACTGTTGCTCCTGGGGTATCGGCGAGGACCATTCGCAACCGTCTCCATGAAGCTGGGCTACGGTCCCGCACACCGTTAGGCCGTCTTCCGCTCACGCCCCAACATCGTGCAGCCCGCCTCCAGTGGTGTCGCGACAGGCGTGAATGGAGGGACGAATGGAGACGTGTCGTCTTCAGCGATGAGAGTCGCTTCTGCCTTGGTGCCAATGATGGTCGTATGCGTGTTTGGCGCCGTGCAGGTGAGCGCCACAATCAGGACTGCATACGACCGAGGCACACAGGGCCAACACCCGGCATCATGGTGTGGGGAGCGATCTCCTACACTGGCCGTACACCACTGGCGATCGTCGAGGGGACACTGAATAGTGCACGGTACATCCAAACCGTCATCGAACCCATCGTTCTACCATTCCTAGACCGGCAAGGGAACTTGCTGTTCCAACAGGACAATGCACGTCCGCATGTATCCCGTGCCACCCAATGTGCTCTAGAGGGTGTAAGTCAACTACCCTGGCCAGCAAGATCTCCGGATCTGTCCCCCATTGAGCATGTTTGGGACTGGATGAAGCGTCGTCTCACGCGGTCTGCACGTCCAGCACGAACGCTGGTTCAACTGAGGCGCCAGGTGGAAATGGCATGGCAAGCCGTTCCACAGGACTACATCCAGCATCTCTATGATCGTCTCCATGGGAGAATAGCAGCCTGCATTGCTGCGAAAGGTGGATATACACTGTACTAGTGCCGACATTGTGCATGCTCTGTTGCCTGTGTCTATGTGCCTGTGGTTCTGTCAGGGTGATCATGTGATGTATCTGACCCCAGGAATGTGTCAATAAAGTTTCCCCTTCCTGGGACAATGAATTCACGGTGTTCTTATTTCAATTTCCAGGAGTGCATTTGTGCCTGCACCACTGTTGTACTCTTTCGTCAGATCTGTCACAGATCACCGCATGCCCTGCTTTAGCTAACATCAGTCTTGTGATGAGGAGAGGACGTGGACTACTTTGCCATCTTCACTCAACCACTTTACATACACTACTGGCCATTAAAATTGCTACACCAAGAAGAAATGTAGATGATAAACGGGTATTCATTGGACAGATATACTATACTAGAACTGACATGTGATTAAATTTTCACGCAATTTGGGTGCATAGATCCTGAGAAATCTGTACCCAGAACAACCACCTCTGGCCGTAATAACGGCCTTGATATGCCTGGGCATTGAGTCAAACAGAGCTTGGATGGCGTGTACAGGTACAGCTGCCCATGAAGCTTCAACACGATACCACAGTTCATCAAGAGTAGTGACTGGCGTATTTTGACGAGTCAGTTGCTCGGCCACCATTGACCAGACGTTTTCAGTTGGTGAGAGATCTGGAGAATGTGCTGCCCAGTGCAGCATTCGAACATTTTCTGTATCCCGAAAGGCCCGTACGGGACCTGCAACATGCGGTCGTGCATTATCCTGCTGAAATGTAGGATTTCGCATGGATCTAATGGAGGGTAGAGCCACGGGTCGTAACACATCTGAAATGTAACGTCCACTGTTCAAAGTGCCGTCAATGCGAACAGGAGGTGACCGAGGCGTGTAAGCTATGGCACCCCATACCATCACGTCGGTTCATACGCCAGTATGTCGATGACGAATACGCGCTTCCAATGTGCGTTCACCGCGATGTCGCCAAACACGGACGTGACCATCATGATGCTGTAAACAGAACCTGGATTCATCCGAAAAAATGATGTTTTGCCATTCGTGCACCAAGGTTCGCCTTTGAGTGCACCGTCGCAGGCGCTCCTGTTTGTGATGCAGCGTCAAGGGTAACTGCAGCCATGGTGCTGCAAACGTCGTCGAACTGTTCGTGCGGATGGTTGATGTCTTGCAAACGTCCCCATCTGTTGAATCAGGGATTGAGACGTGGCTGCACGATCCGTTACAGCCATGAGGATAAGATGCCTGTCATCTCGACTGCTAGTGATACGAGGTCGTTGGGATCCAGCACGGCGTTCCGTATTACCCTTCTGTACCCACCGATTCCATATTCTGCTAACAGTCATTGGATCTCGACCAACGCGAGCAGCAATATCGCGATACTATAAACCGCAATCGCGATAGGTTACAATCCGACCTTTATAAAAGTCGGAAACGTGATGGTACGCATTTCTCCTCCTTACACGAGACATCACAACAACGTTTCAACAGGCAACGCCGGTCAACTGCTGTTTGTGTGTGAGAAATCGGTTGGAAACTTTCCTCTTGTCAGCACATTGTAGGTGTCGCCACCGGCGCCAACCTTGTGTGAATGCTCTGAAAAGCTAATCATTTGTATATCACAGCATCTTCTTCCTGTCTGTTAAATTTCGCGTCTGTAGGACGTCATCTTCGTGGTGTAGCAATTTTAATGGCCAGTAGTTTAGATGCTCGCGACAGTAGCACATAAACAGCCGATCATCTTCACCGTTTCCGAGATGCTCGTTCCTAGAGGCTGGGCCGTAATAAACTATCGTTGTTAAAGGTGTTTACGTCAGTGGATTTCCCATTTGCAACCTGTTTCACGACTGGAATAAGTGTCTATTCGTCTCTGCTCCGCTTATACAATGTGTCCCGGAAATGTTGCGATAAACATTCAGAGGAAGCGGGGCACCTCAAAGGACTGAGAATTGCATAGCAACTCATGACCGCAAACAGGGGAAAGTGTAGCAGAGATTGAAGATCAGAAAAGGAAACAAGGGAGCGATTCTTTTGCAACATTTATTGGACATAATGATTACACATATTGCACAACTTCAATATAGCTCTCATGTTATAACAGTGCTCGAAAATTGCACTGTCGGATACCACGCATGCCAGACATCGACTAAGCATTGACTGCTGGACTCACTCGCACACTCCGGGTGTTTGTATGGTTGCAGCAGCTGCGCAGATGATTCTTGCGACGAGATCCATTTCAGACTCCACATGATCGCGAAACATGAAAGATTTCAAGGCTCCCCACAAAAAGAAATCAGTGCTTGATAGATCCGGTGAGCGTGGGGGCCAGGAAACCGATGCACAACGTCTAGTCCATCGATGTGGTAATGACCTGTTCAAATGCCTACAAACAGACAATCCAAAATGAGCAGGCGGCCCATCGTGTTGGGACCAGGTGCTGTGCCTCAAATTTGCTGGGACGTTTTTAGGCAAGCAGCGTTCTCCTCCAGTACTCTTCTACGCATCACTACCTAGCGGCGTACGACGACGTTTGCCGCCATGGGTTGCTAGGCAATTCTCAATCCTTATGATGTGCCCCACCTTCCGTAGAAGTTTGTCGCAACACGCTGTATACTGTTCGTACCGGGCTATGTGCCCGCAACGACGCTTGGGTGGTATTCAGTCTCGCTGTAGGCAGTGGTTATAATGTTTTGGCATGTCTGTGTATCTGCACGACAGTACAAATGTCGACAATATACGGTGTGTACCTTGTACAGAAACAACCTTCATCCTTGGTCATTTTTGTTGTGTGGACGTTAGACCGAGATCAAAGATATGCGTGTGTCTGTGCCTAGCGTCTCATTTCCTGGTGGTGGCGACATTATCAGCGGCCTTTTTTTGCTACAGCCTATTCCTGCCGGGAGCGGGTAATTTGGGAAACGATTGCTTCAGACTTGCCTTAGACCACACCCTAATGCACATACAGTAATAATCAATAAGTGTGTAAGTACTGATCGTGAAAGCCTGGAATGTTATTTCACTCACGGCCTTTACTGCTGACATCGGTAATGCCCATTTTACTCTTAACGTTTACGCTTATTGGCAGTACTACTGCTCTCTGACTCAGGTTCGATTTTTCGATAGTGTCATGCGCAGATTAACAGTCATATAAAGCAGCATGGGTAGACATTGATGATGGAATGACCGATATGAGCCTCTCGTATGGGTTCACTGACTACTGTTGAATAGTACTACATCGACACTATGGTGAGCTGTTTCCCCAGCGACTGCAGCCACAACACAGTACTTTTCCATCTAAAACTCTTCCAACTCTTTATTAATCAAGCTGGAGAAACAAACCGAAGTCAGAGCTGACTACTTTAGAATAAAAGCAGCAGGGCAAAAAGAAAACTTGGCATTACTGGGGCCAACAGCAAATTTCGTAAGTGACTGGAACAGACTTGTTTACAAGTAAGACCACAGCTCATACTTGCGACATTTGCACTACTACGCAGATATAAAGCCGTTGGGCTGAGGGTAGTGAGATTCGATGTTAATCAAAAGGTCCTGGGTCCCTGGTTCGAAGCCAGCCACTTGTAAACTTTTGAACAACAATTATAAGAAATGGTGGCCGAAGACTTCCGCCAAAAGAAGTCATATTTGTTCTACAAAGGGTCTTGTCACTGTGGGTGGAAGAACGTAGAGAGTTTCAGGGAACTGCTTTGCCTTTGGGGGTGGAAACGGAAATGATCAACGAAATTAGTATGCTGAAACCAGTGGAAACAAGGGCATTAAAGACACAAAATATGTATCCATACGACATGTGGCCTGTAACTGGAAAAGAGCCATGGTGATCACTTGATTGGCAAAAGATTCCAGATTAGTCTCCCATTCGGATCTCCAGGAGAGTATTACAAGAGGGAGCAGACCATGAGAAAAGAGTGGAACAATCAACGAAAGGGTAATATTCCACGAGGCGGAGCGTGGGGCGTTACAGTTTTGAACGTGGTTGGGAAGTAAGTAAACCTGAAAAGAAAAATGATAATGCTCAATTTAAGCCTAGTGGAGTCAGTAAAGGGCAATGCAGAGAAAATAAGGATTTATGGTCAGACGAGTATAGGGAAGTATGAACAGCAGCACAAAATGATGTAACGGAACTAGGATTCGTTACGAATAGGGCTGGCCGGAGTGGCCGAGCGGTTCTAGGTGCTACAGCCTGGAACCGCGCGACCGCTACGGTCGCAGGTTCAAATCCTGCCTCGAGCATGGATGTATGTGATGTCCTTAGGTTAGTTAGGTTTAAGTAGTTCTAAGTTCTAGGGGACTGATGACCTCAGAAGTTAAGTCCCATAGTGCTCAGAGCCATTTGAACCATTTTGTTATGAATAGGAAAATAGGGCAGAGGGTCAGCTACTGTGAAGAGTTTAGTTATAAAGTTGTTCAAATGCTCAAATGTGTGTGAATTCCTAAGTTATTCTAAGAACAACACAAACACCCATGCCGAAGGGAGGGGCCGCGCAATCCGTCACATGGCGCCTCTAACCACGCGGCCACTATGCGTGGCAAAGTTGTTTTAATCAGTTTCGAAAACACACCAACGCCGACAATGATGACAACGTCGCAAGCAGAGGATGAAGAGATAGAGAAAGTACATAAGGATGTTGAACAGGTATTTTAGTACGAACGGGGAGTTGAAAATCCAATAATCATGGGGAACTGGATTACCGTTTCAAGGAAAGGAGTAGAAGAAAGAGCTGCGGGAGAACATGGGGTTGCCGGCCGCGGTGGTCTCGTGGTTCTAGGCGCGCAGTCCGGAACCGCGCGACTGCTACGGTCGCAGGTTCGAATCCTGCCTCGGGCATGGATGTGTGTGATGTCCTTATGTTAGTTAGGTTTAAGTAGTTCTAAGTTCTAGGGGACTGATGACCACAGCTGTTAAGTCCCATAGTGCTCAGAGCCATTTTTGAGAACATGGGGTTGGTGACGGGAGTGAGAGATGAGGACTAATTGAGTTCTGCAATAAATTTGAGGTAGCAA
The DNA here is from genome assembly GCF_021461385.2 of Schistocerca piceifrons. Lineage (NCBI taxonomy): Eukaryota > Metazoa > Arthropoda > Insecta > Orthoptera > Acrididae > Schistocerca > Schistocerca piceifrons. The sequence continues at coordinate 447,716,805 of NC_060144.1, read as the reverse complement.
TAGCGATTACTCTGTTCTAGGTCACATGTGGAGGAGATATACTTGGAAAATACCCGGAAACACAGGAAGATTCCAGAGGGATTACATCGTGTTCAGGCAGGGATTCCGAAATCAGGTATTGAACTGTAAGGCGTACCCAGGTGCAGATATAGACTCAGATCACGTTATAGTAATGACGAAGAGTAGAGAAGGAAGTTTAAGAAAATCGTGCAGAAGAATTAGTGTGGATGAAATGGGAAACTGAAGTACTGACAAATGGTGAGACTCGTTTGAAGTTCCCTAGTGATGTGGATAGTGCGATAAGGATTACCAGAGCAGGCGTTTTGGTTGAAGAGGTGTAGATATCTGTAAAAGGTACAGTTGCAGATGTTGGACACAGAAACATTGGTACAAGGAAGTACAAAAATTTGGAGGGAGAGGCAGGTATATAGCTACATATATCCCTTAGGAATGAAATAAATGGGAAGTGTAGGGCTGTCAAGGCAAGAGGGCTGCAGAAAGGATGTGAAGAAATCGAAAAAGAAATCAACGTCGGGAGGAATGACTCAGTATATCTAAAAGTCAAAACAACCTTCAGTGAAATTAAAAGCAAGGGTGGTAGCATTAATAGTGCAAGAGAATTCCATTGTAAATGCGGGGGAGAGAGCGAACAGGTGGAAAGAGTACAATGAGGGGAGGACTTGTCTGATGACGTCATAGAAAAAGAAATTCGAATCGGTATGGGAAACATAGGAATCCAGTTTTAGTCACAATTTAAAAGAACTGTGGGAGCCTTGAGATCAAATAAGGCAGAGGGACAGATAACGTTCCATAGGAATCTCTAAACTATCTGGAGAAGTGGCAATGACGGAAATAAAAGAAATGTTCAACAATGCGATTAAAATTCAGGGTGAAAGGATATCAATGATAAAATTTGCTGGTGACATTGCTATTCTCAGTAAAAGTGAAGAAGAATTACAGGGTATGCTGAATGGACTGAAGTGTCTAATGAGAGCAGAGTATGGATAGAGACCAAACTGTAAAAAGACAAAAGTAATGAAAAGTGGCAGAAATGAGAAGAACGAGAGGCTTATCGTCAATTTTGGTGATCACGAAGTAGACGAAGAGAAGGAACATTGTTATCTTGGAAGCAAAATTACTCACGGCGGATGATGCAGTCAGCACACAAAAAGGGACTAGCACCGGGAAAGAGGGCGTTGCTTACCAAAAGAAGTCTACTAATATCAAACATAGGCCTTAATTTGAGGACTAAATTTCTGAGAATGTATGTTTGGTGGACAGCATTGTATGGTAGTGAATCACGGATAGTGAGAAACTGGAACCGAAGAGAAACGAAGCGTTTTAGATGTGGCGCTACAGAAGAATGCTGAAAATTAGGTGGGCTATTAAGATAAGGAAAGAGGAAGTTCTCTGTAGAATCGGCGAAGGAAGGAACATGGAGGAAACGTTGACAAGAAGAAGAGATAGGGTAACAGGAGATATGTTGAGGCGTCAGGGAATAACCTAGCGGGAGCATTATATGGTAAAAACTGTAGGAGAAGACAGAGATTGCAATCTATACAACAAATAACTTAGGACGTTAGGAGGAAGTGCTACTCTGAGATGGAGTGTTTAGCTCAGGAGAGGATTTTGCGGCAGGTCTCTTCAAACCACTAGGAAGACTAATGACTCAAAAAGGCAAAATATTCAGAAAATATCCCTGAACAACCTCCGAAATCTTGTCAGTGGAGCTCGATTTCGCCACGTAAGGAAGTGGCTCCCAACCTGTGGATAGTTATTTTCAGGGGCATAAAATGTAAAGTTCTGAGTTTCAAATATGAGAAAGGTTCCATTATAGCTAGCGATGATTCAAATTGTTAAAAAATAATGAAATTGTCAAGGTGCAAAGTGAGAAAGCAACAACGGTTAGAGGAAACACGCAAATCTGTAGAAGCAGGCGTAACTATAAGAGATATACAAGGGCGTGCTGAAAAGTAATACCCCCGAATTTGTTATTAAAATCTCTAAAGCCTTTTTTAAACTAAAACAAATGTTATTAACATTCTACATTTTTATTCTTCGTCTCTGGATATTTGTTTCTCAATATTGTCACCCACACTGAGGACGAACTCATTGCCGGCCGCTGTGGCCGATCGGTTCTAGACGCTTCAGTCCAGAACCGCGCTGTTGCTACAGTCACAGGTTTGAATCCTGCCGCGGGCATTGATGTTTGTGATGTCCTTAGGTTAGTTAGGTTTAAGCAGTTCTAAGTCTAGGGGACTGTTGACCTCAGATGTTAAGTCCCATAGTGCTTAGAGCCATTTGAACCATTTTTGAACGAACTCATTTTCCCAACGAGAGACCAGTTTGTTGATTCCCTCGGAGTAGAATGTTTGACTTCTTTGACGGAACCACCACCTCGCCTCTGCTTGCATCGCTTCATCACTTTCAAAGTGAAATATTTGAAGGTGTTCTTCAAGTCGGATGGAAGCATGTCGATACTGTATGGAGGATGATCGATCACAGTGAACCAAAGACGTCGTATTGTTTGCAGGTGTCATGCTCAAGGAGAGGGTGCTCCATGTGTGGACGAACTGTTCGTTTTTGAAACTCATTTACAGCACTCTGTTTGTCACGCACCGACATAGTTACGTTACACACTGGCACCTTACGCGCTACACTTCTGAGTCCTCTAAGCGGCAGAGTGCTGTAAAATGTAGACATGAAGAATAAAGACGACGAATTTTAATAACGTTTGTATTATTAAAAAAGCTTTAAGAGTTTTCATAAAGAAAACTCGGAGGCATTTCCTTTCACAGCGCCCTTGTAGACGCCGCATATAGTAAAATTAGAGAACCTTTTGGAGAAAAGAGAAGCCGCTATATCATCAAAAGCTCATTGTGGAACTTTCTATTGTTTACCGACTAAGCTGTCCAGCTATTCTGAATCAACAGCTTAGACTGTAAGCTAATACTAGGCTACAGAAGAAAGACTGAATGGTGGAAGGAATATGTAGAAGAGGTGAGCAGGCAACGCGTCTGACTGACCCAGGTTCAGTTTCTGGTAATGGCACGCATTTTTCCTCCGACTGGAAGGTGGTTTACTTGGCCTCGTGAGGCAAAATGAAGGAAAGTAGTGCCTCAATGATTCAGAGAGCTGGCAACCTCTGGGAAGGCTGTGTGTTGCGTGTAGTGATGTTCCGGTCATACTACATCCACATGACTTCATTGATGAACTTGGAGACAATTTTATGGAAAGTGGATCAAAACGAGAAGTGGGTTGCGATACTGCTAGAAGAATTTGTCGTAAGATCTAAGACTAAACAAAGCGCCTGGAGTTGACAGCATTCCCTCAGAACTCTTACAATCCTTAGGTGAACCACCACTGCAGAATTAATCCAGCTGGTATGTAGGACCTTTAAGATGAGCGAAGTACTTTCATAAGTTTGTAACAATACAAGTAGAAAAGAAGATAGGTGCTGATACGTGAACTGCCGATCTGTCAGTAATTAGTCACGGTTGTAGAAAAGTAACACGCATTGTTTGGAGAATAATGGAACGAATTATGGAAGTCAGCCTGGGGAAAGATCAGTCTGGGTCTTGGAGAAAATAGCCTGAAGAAAGGCTAATCTGGATTTATAGAATTGGAAGATTTAGAGAAAACTTTTGACAGTATTAACTGGAATATACTCTTCGAAATTCTGAAGCTAAATGACAGAAAATAGAGGGTGCGAAGGCTGTCTGCAAGTTGTGCAGATTCCCGATTCCAGCTTTAAGAGTCAAAAGACAGTAGTTGATTTATGAGTGAGACAAGAGTTGTAGTCTATTTCTTTCAGTCACTAAAGCAACCCTAGTAGAAATATGAAAAATGAATATAGTTGAGGGAAAAGAAATAATGTTTTGAAGTTTGTTGATCACATTGTAATTCTGTCAAGAGACGGGGAAGGACTTCCAGGATCAGTCGGACAAGCACTGAGAGTCTCTTGGAAATAAGTTAAAAGAAGAACATTAGCAACAGTAAAACAACAATAATCAAATGTAACTGATTCTAATGGTGCTCCAGATACGCTGCACAAGGAAATGAGTAACTAAAAGAAGTAGAAGAATTTTACTATTTGGGCAGCAAAATTAACTGACCACGGCCGAAGGAATGAGGACATAAAATCCAGGCTGCCAATATTCAGAAAAGATTTTCTGGAAAAGAAAAATTTTAAGGTACACTGATAACTTTCGCGTGATGTGTCAGTGTCAAGTAACATAGCTCGATCAAACTTGACTCAAACACAGAAAGAACTGCAAGTACATTTCAGTACAGTACAGAAGAAATAGGCAGTGAGACTAATGGAAATGATACTTTATTCAAAGACAGTAATTACACTGAAATCACCACGATTTGTGATCGTCCCCTGGACATTATAAAAGGCGGGTTATGGTTCTTATTAAGGTGTGTGATCACCATGCACGGAATTTCAAGCACTGAAACGTGCTCCCCATACTGGCCACAAGATTGGTCTAGAGTTCTTGTGGTGGGGCTTTCAATTCCTCCACCAGCACGGCTGACGACTATTGGATGGTCCCTGACGTTTGTGTGACGTGCTGCTCCGTCTTCCCAATGCATCCCACACGCGCTCGATGGGATTTACGTCAAGGGAACGGCCAGACCAGACAAGACCATTTGCCGTATATCCTCTCGTTCCAAGGACTCCTCCACCTGCGGTGTTCGCTGCGGTGGCGCTTTGCCATCCATAGAACTGAAGTCAGGGCCGAATGCGACCCTGAAAAGACGCACATGGAGAGGGAGAGCAGTGCCACAATAATGTTGACAGGTGAGTGTAGTGTGTTCAGTACGCCCATGCAACATGACGTCTCCCCACAATAATGGCACCTGGACCACCAAAACAATCATGCTGAACAATGTTCCCGGGTACATTGCGTGTTTCCAACTCTCGCCGTATGCGGATAAATCCAAAATCACTACTCAGACTGAATCTACTCTCAGCCGAGAAGTGCAAGCGACCCCACTCCTCGCAGATCCAGTCCCTATGCTCTCGTCACCATCTCACAGTCGATGTGCGGGTGTCAACTGAACTCGAGCAAAGAGGCCATCCCCATGCAGCCGCCGTGCCACTGTGGAGGGTGAGACTGCGTGCCTTTCAGTGCTATCACTTGTTGTTGCAACCGCACCTCCTGGGTCCTCCTTGCCTGTTGTTCAGTGCAGTGCTCACCATGGCTGCTGTAGTTGACCGTGTTGACCACCTCCTCACCTTTGGGCAGCAGCACCTGTGGTTCGGAAATCTCCCATGTACCTGAAACAATGCTGTGAGCAATATCATATTCCTCGGCTAAATTCGTCATATTTCGCCCTTCTTCCAGTTTCACGGTGATAATTGTACGAATGAAGTCATCCAAATGTTGTGTCTTTGCCACGTTGTAATGAAGAACACCACCACAGTGCACCGTAACTGCTCGCACATCGACGCACACAGTCTTTTCCCGTTCATTCATCTGCCTCGTGTTGTGGGACCAGCCCCATCTGGCGCTGTCGTCGCGCTAAACTCACTCCCAATTAACGTCCAACCTTCTGAGCACGTCTGGGAGAGATCTGGAAACATGCTTCCACACTGTTATAGATTTCCACCGAGTAATGGTTTGTCATGTTAGTTTACCTATATCCTTAAGTTTTGCAGAGCAATGAGCTTAATTACATTCATCATACTGATGTTTCTAGAAAGCCTGCACTGTGTCATTAATGACTTAAGTAATGAACCATTACAACTGGTGGAGTATTTCATTATTTAAATCGCTGTTAACATCCGAACATGATTTTACTTATTAGTATGTCTTTTGTGAAATTATTTGCCTGGATTGTTGCCTTATGTGGAAGTGGAATGAAACACAGACTACAAATAGTACAGACATAACGAGAACATAAGCTTTTAAAATGTGATGTCACTAAAGTACTGTGAAAGTTAGGGGGATATCTAACGTTTCTAATAAAGTGATGCTGAATCAAATCGTGATGAAAAGAAATTGAAAGTAATTTATGCTACAACTTGACAAAAGGAGACAGAACTTGTCTTGTGGCGTCAAGTAGTAATTAATTTGCTAATGGAGGATAGTGCGAAGACAAAAATTGTGTAGGGAGACAAAGGCTTGACGACATTAAACGGGTTCAAATGGATGTAGACTGCAGCAATTATACTCAGATGACTGCGCAGTATAGAGTACCATGATCGGTTGCATCAAAACAGAATCCGGACTGAAGAGCACGCTAATAGGAATATGTAAAGTATACACATGTATCTTACATTCGAGATAGTAAATAATGCATGTAATCATCATAAAACCCATAATGTGATAAGCATATTGTTGGTAGTAGGTATTTAAATATCCCCACATTCCGATCGATTAAACTGGTTGGCTGGATTCGAGTACTGCTGTATCTAAAGGGGTAACGTATACGACTCACTACTGATGATGTCAGTGACAATTCATTCAACTACGACAATATTTTCTATGGAAATGAAGTCCGAAGCTTCTTGACAGAGCGGAGGGGAACGTTGCGGGAGACCCGCACCGCCGTACTAGGCAAGATCGTAATGGAGGTGGTTTGCCGTTGCCATCCTCCGATCGTAATGGGGATGAATGATGATGTTGAAGGCGACACAACAATACCCACTCATCTTGGGACAGGTCAAACTCCCTTACCCCGCCGGGAATCGAACCCGGGACCCCGTGTTCGGAAAGCGAGAACGCTACGTGAGACCAAGAGCGGCCGACAATATTTTCTATAACGAATTATTAATAAATACAAGTTGGCTGTCATGTCTAACGGAAATACATATTTACAGAGGCTGAATAATTTAGTTGCTTGAAATGAACATGGATAATTTTAAAATTGTATAGTCGCTAGTACAGTTGCATAAATTTCACTGTAAAATCAGTTGATTGCAGCAGTGGCGCATGGAATCTGCAATTACGTAAACAACACGATTACGTAATTCTGTAATACCTGCTGATGCAAATAATCCTGTGTTTACTGATTTTAGCATGTCTAAATCAGTCTGCTCAGTAATTTTGACAGAACATTCTCAATACATAGGGGTCTGCCTGTTCCGCAACCGGGAGCGACTCAGGTGCCGGGTAGGGGGGGGGGGGCTCTCCAGACTTGTTCGGAGACTTTGAGGTAAATAAAGTACCTTTCGTGGACTGAAAACAGGCCCATTGCCAGGGTTATGATGAAGTTCTTAACGGCAACTTCGGCTGAGCAGGATACCTTTAGTACAGCGCAGTTGGCGGATAAGGTACCCCCTCCATTCTTAGGACTAATGAAGAGAGGAACCACTGCCTTATGACGAAGAGTGGTCTTCAAAGTTTGAGGGAATAAAACCTGAAAGACAATTTTAATATGCATTAGGCTTGGCAGACCAGCAGCAGAGTAAAAGATGTTATTGCTTTCAGTAACCTAACGACAGCACTTCTTGTGCCCATGAATTGAATTTACAGCCCGAAGAAAATCCAAGTAATGTAAGAACAACCACTGATAAAGAACGAAAAATTATAACTCAATAAAAAATAAAACAAGTTCAGAGCGGGAACTTCAAATGTACCTAATAACCTTCACAGAAAAGAGTTAAGAGGTTTTAGACACGATGGAAACTAGAAAGATTCTCGTCCTTGGAATGAGTGAGACCAAATGGAAGGGACAGGACTCAAAGCTGCTGATATGTGGGTACAGTTTATATTGGAAGGTCACAACGAAGAATCAAACAACGGAGTTGGCCTTTTGTTTCACAAAGACGTTTACCCCATTACAAATGTAAGCTTTATAAATGAAAAGTAATTAAAGCTAGAGTTAAGGTGGGAAAGAGTGCTTTCATTATACTCCATGTGTACGAGCCTCAACAAGGATGCAGTGAGTATGAAACTCATTGAAAATCTTGAATACCAAGTAAGAGAAGATAGCATAATGGTAAACGAGGATCTGAATGGTCATATCGGCATCGACAGAAATGGATGTGAGGAAGTGATGGGACCTTTTGGTTATGGGAATAGAAATGCTGAGTTTGAAGAAATTGTGAGTCTATGCACAAGGAATAATCTTTTAGTACAGAACATATTCTTCAAAAAACGACACAGTCATATGATTACTAGATGTGGCTAAGATGGCAAATCTGAGATAGTTATCGACTATGTTCTAACAGACATATTAACTGAAGAAAAGTGAGGGATACCAAAATCATGTCAAGCGAGTGTTTGGCTACTCATTACGGGTTTCTAGTAGCTGATGTAAATTACAAGATTAAAACAATAACTGCTGTTAGTATGCCCAAAATTAAGGAATGAAAGCTGAAAGAAGAAGAAAATAAGAAACGTTTCCAAAAGTTAGCAGCTCAAAAATTGCTAAGAACTGATACTGGTAGTGTGGACGGAGAATGGAATCTGTTTTGTACATCAAAAGTCAATAGTGATGTGCAAATTTGCGACAAAATAAAAGGTAAAGTAAAAGAGAAGAAAACCAGTAGGTGGTGCGACAGAGTACAAGGTACAATTAAAGAACGCAGTATAGCAAAGAAAAGCATGGAGATAGAAAAAAGAGATCAGAACCAAGGGCTGATGCCAAATGATCAACACAAGTGATAACAATAGAGCAGGAATACCGACTGAAGATACACATAGCACAGAGAATAGTGAAACAAGAAAAGGAGAGGTGTTGGGAAATATTCACCCAGAAACTAAACGAAGGGAAAATGAACACTGTTACTCTGTTACATAGGTTGTCAAAAAGTAAAAGATCTGACTGAGAAGGTATACTAGTAAGAGCGACTGAAACAGAAAATGGGGATAGTATCAGGGACATGGAAGGCATCAGGGAAGCGATGAAGAATTATTTTGAAATCTTACTAAATGGGGAAAATGAGCAAGAAAGTGACACCAAAATCGTTGAAGTAGAGGAAGAACAGCATCTAATCTCTTGGGCAGGAAATGAAAAAGCCCTGAAACAGATGGAAGGTGGGAAGGCGGCATGAGTAGATGAGCTAACAGCGGATTATTAAGGCAGGTGGAATCCATTTCGTAATATTTACAATAACTGTAATCGTCAAGAACATTGTAATGCAAAGGTATAGCAACTACATAAACACAGATATTGTATTTATCAGGAAGCGGAAATGTTTAATTATGTGTTCAAATATTACTGTGCAAAGGAAAACCCTGGAATATTGCCCCAACATAACTCTCGTACGACTGAAATGATGAGTGAAATACACGTGTTAAAAAAAGTGTTGAATATTTTGAGAGGTTGAAATAACCATCAAAAACAAGGGAAAGAGTCCCATAAATACACTCCTGGAAATGGAAAAAAGAACACATTGACACCGGTGTGTCAGACCCACCATACTTGCTCCGGACACTGCGAGAGGGCTGTACAAGCAATGATCACACGCACGGCACAGCGGACACACCAGGAACCGCGGTGTTGGCCGTCGAATGGCGCTAGCTGCACAGCATTTGTGCACCGCCGCCGTCAGTGTCAGCCAGTTTGCCGTGGCATACGGAGCTCCATCGCAGTCTTTAACACTGGTAGCATGCCGCGACAGCGTGGACGTGAACCGTATGTGCAGTTGACGGACTTTGAGCGAGGGCGTATAGTGGGCATGCGGGAGGCCGGGTGGACGTACCGCCGAATTGCTCAACACGTGGGGCGTGAGGTCTCCACAGTATATCGATGTTGTCGCCAGTGGTCGGCGGAAGGTGCACGTGCCCGTCGACCTGGCACCGGACCGCAGCGACGCACGGATGCACGCCAAGACCGTAGGATCCTACGCAGTGCCGTAGGGGACCGCACCGCCACTTCCCAGCAAATTAGGGACACTGTTGCTCCTGGGGTATCGGCGAGGACCATTCGCAACCGTCTCCATGAAGCTGGGCTACGGTCCCGCACACCGTTAGGCCGTCTTCCGCTCACGCCCCAACATCGTGCAGCCCGCCTCCAGTGGTGTCGCGACAGGCGTGAATGGAGGGACGAATGGAGACGTGTCGTCTTCAGCGATGAGAGTCGCTTCTGCCTTGGTGCCAATGATGGTCGTATGCGTGTTTCGCACCGTGCAGGTGAGCGCCACAATCAGGACTGCATACGACCGAGGCACACAGGGCCAACACCCGGCATCATGGTGTGGGGAGCGATCTCCTACACTGGCCGTACACCACTGGTGATCGTCGAGGGGACACTGAATAGTGCACGGTACATCCAAACCGTCATCGAACCCATCGTTCTGCCATTCCTAGACCGGCAAGGGAACTTGCTGTTCCAACAGGACAATGCACGTCCGCATGTATCCCGTGCCACCCAACGTGCTCTAGAAGGTGTAAGTCAACTACCCTGGCCAGCAAGATCTCCGGATCTGTCCCCCATTGAGCATGTTTGGGACTGGATGAAGCGTCGTCTCACGCGGTCTGCACGTCCAGCACGAACGCTGGTCCGACTGAGGCGCCAGGTGGAAATGGCATGGCAAGCCGTTCCACAGGACTACATCTAGCATCTCTACGATCGTCTCCATGGGAGAATAGCAGCCTGCATTGCTGCGAGAGGTGGATATACACTGTACTAGTGCCGACATTGTGCATGCTCTGTTGCCTGTGTCTATGTGCCTGTGGTTCTGTCAGTGTGATCATGTGATGTATCTGACCCCAGGAATGTGTCAATAAAGTTTCCCCTTCCTGGGACAATGAATTCACGGTGTTCTTATTTCAATTTCCAGGAGTGTATGACCTCTAAAAAGCATACCTTAAGATCTATGAACACGTGTTCATATTCGCTGCAATGAAACGCATGTCTTTTATTGAGGGAGAGTTCAGACCTCTAAAGGCATGAATTTTATAATCCATGATACTTGGACATTTTTTCCTTGATTTGATGGTTACTACCACTTCTCAAAATATTCCAGACATTTTAACACCCTCTTGACATTAGTGTCATTGGTGTTGAGAAACAGACGAAATAGTTAAAATTGAACAAATGCCGATGACCCGATGGAATCCCTATCGCATTTAGTACGGAATTTGCCGCCGAGTTATAACCTCTTCTAACTACAGTCTATCGTAGATCCCTCGAACAAAAAAACGTACCCAGTAGTTGTGAAAAAAGCACTGGTCACCCCTGTCTACGGGAAGGATAACAGAAGTGATATACAGAACTACCATACAGTATGAGAAACAGCCATTTGTAGTAGAACTTTACAACATATCCTGAGTTCAAAAGTAATGATTTACCTTGACCTCCTTCATACCATAAGCATGGATTCCGAAAACATAGACCATATGAAACGCAACACTCAGTTTTCTCATGTGGCATACTGAAATCCAAGAATCAAAACAGCCATATAGATGCAGCATTTCTCGATTTCTGAAGAGCATTTGATGCAGTGCCACATCTACGTTTATTATCAGAAGTGCGATCGTATGGAATTTCAAGCGAAAATTTCTGACTGGATTAATGATTTCTTGTTAAGGAGGACAGAGGATATTATCTTGGAAGGAGAGTCGTCAGTAGATGTAGAAGTAACCTCGAGAGTGCCCCAGGGAAGCGTATTGGGACTCTTGCTGTTCATGTTGTGTATTAATGACCTTGCGGACAGCAGCAATCTCAGACTTGTCGCAGATGATGCAGTCATCTACACTAAAGAGCCAAAGAAACTGGTACACCTGCCTAATATCGTGTAGGGTCCCCACAAGGACGCAGAAGTGCCGCAACACGACGTCGTATAGATTCGACTGATGTCTGAAGTTGTGCTGGAATGAAGTGGCACCATGAATCCAGCAGGGCTGTCCATAAATCCGTAAGAATACGAGGGGGAGGAGATCTATTCTGAACAAAACGTTGCAAGGCATACCAGATATGGGATGGTGCCAGTGGAAGTGTTTAAACTCAGAAGAGTGCTCCTGGTGCCACTCTGCAGCAATTCTGAACGTGTGAGGTGTCGCAGTGTCCTGCTGGAATTGTCCAAATCCGTCGTAATGCACAATGGACATGAATGGACGCAGGTTATCAGACAGGATGCTTACGTGTCACCTGTTACAGTCGTATCTAGATGTATCAAGGGTCCTACAGCGCTCCAGTTGAGCACGCCCCAGATCATTACAGAGCCTCCACCAGCTTGAACAATCCCCTGCTGACATGTAGGGTTCATGGATTCATGAGGTTGTCTCCATACCCATACATGTCCATCCGCTCGATGCAATTTGAAATGAGACTCGTCCAAACAGGCAACATGTTTCTAGTCATCGACAGTCCAATGGTGGTGCTGAGGGGCCAAGGCGAGGCATAAAACTTTGTGTCGAGCAGTCATCAAGGGTACACGAGTGGGCCTTCGGCACCGAAAGCGCATATCGATGATGTTTCGTTGAATGGTTCGCACGCTGACAATTCAAATGTCTCTAAGCACTATGGGACTTAACATGTGAGGTCATCAGTCCCCTAGAACTTAGAACTACTTAAAATTAACTAACCTAAGGACATCACACACATCCATAACCGAGGCAGGATTCGAACCTGCGACCGTAGCGGTCGCGCTGTTCCAGACCGCAGCGAAGTCGGAGATTTGATGTTTCACTGGTTTTCTGATATTCACGGTACACACGTGAAAGGACCGTACAGGAAAATCCACGCAGCGTGGGTCCGGACTGAAGCGCCTAGAACCGCTCGGTCACAGCGGCCGGCACGCTGACATTTGTTGATAGTCTAGCATTGAAATCTGCAGCAATTTGCGGACGGGTTGCACTTCTGCCACGTAGAACGGTTCTGTTCAGTCGTCGTTGGTCCCGTTCTTGCAAGGATCTTCTTCCGGCCGCAGCGAAGTTCAAATGGTTCAAATGGCTCTGAGCACTATGGGACTTAACATGTGAGGTCATCAGTCCCCTAGAACTTAGAACTACTTAAAACTAACTAACCTAAGGACATCACACACATCCATACCCGAAGCAGGATTCGAACCTGCGACCATAGCAGCAGCGTGGTTCCGGACTGAAGCGCCTAGAACCCCTCGGCCACAGCGGCCGGCACGCTGACATTTGTTGATAGTCTAGCTTTGAAATCTGCAGCAATTTGCGGACGGGTTGCACTTCTGCCACGTAGAACGGTTCTGTTCAGTCGTCGTTGGTCCCGTTCTTGCAGGATCTTCTTCCGGCCGCAGCGAAGTTCAAATGGTTCAAATGGCTCTGAGCACTATGGGACTTAACATGTGAGGTCATCAGTCCCCTAGAACTTTAGAACTACTTAAAACTAACTAACCTAAGGACATCACACACATCCATGCCCGAGGCAGGATTCGAACCTGCGACCGTAGCGGTCGCGCGGTTCCAGACCGCAGCGAAGTCGGAGATTTGATGTTTTACTGGTTTCCTGATATTCACGGTACACTCGTGAAAGGACCGTACAGGAAAATCCCCTCTTTATCGCTACCACGAAGATGCTGCGTCCTATCGCTCATGCACCGAGTACAGCACCACGTTCGAATCACTTAAATCTTGATAACTTGTTGTAGCAGCAGTAACCGATCCAACAACTGCGCAAGACAGTTTTTGTCTCATATAGGCGTTGCTGACCACAGCGCCGTGTTTTGCTGTTTACATATAGCTGTATTTGAAAACGCATGCCTATACCAGGTTCTTCGGCGCTTCAGAGTATAATGAAGCATAGCCTGAAAAAAGCTGTGTAAGTATCGAGTCAAATCTGAGTAGGCTGCATTGTGCTGCCACCTACTTCTAGGTACTCCATATCAGCGACCTCAATAGTCATCAGAGATCGTTAGAGAGAAAAATGGGGCGCTTCGCAGAATTCACGGACTTCGAACGTAGTGAGGTGATTGGGTGCCACTTGTGTCATACGTCTGTACACGAGATTTTCACACTTCTAAACATCCCTAGGTCCACTGTTTACGATGTGATAGTGAAGTAGAAACGTGAAGGGACACGTACAGCACAAAAGCGTACAGGCCAACCTCGTCTGTTGACTGACAGTGACCGCCGACAGTTGAAGAGGGTCGTAATATCGGAATTTCAAACTGCATCAGGATCAACTGCAAGTACTATAACAGTTAGGCGCGAGATGAGAAAACTTGGATTTCATGATCGAGCGGCTGCTCATAATTCACACATCATGCCGGTAAATTACAAACGACGCGTCGCTTGGTGTAAGGAACGTAAACATTGGACGACTGAACAGTGGAACCACGTTGTGTAGCGCGACGAATCAAGGTACACAATGTGGCAGTCCGATGGCAGGGTGTGGGTATGGCAATCGTCCGGTGAACGTCATCTGCCAGCGTGTGTAGTGCCAACAGTAAAATTCGGAGGGGATGGTATTATGGTGTGGTCGTGTTTTTCATGGAGTATGATTGCACCTCTTGCGTGGCACTATCACAGCACTGGCCTAAAATGACGTTTTAAGCACTTTCTTGCCTCCCACTGTTGAAGAGGAATTCGGGGATGGCGAATGCATCTTTCAACTCGATCGAGCACCTGTTTATAATGCACGGCCTGTGGCGGAGTGGGTACACGACATCCCTGCAATGGACTGGCCTGCACAGAGTCCTGACCCGAATCCTATAGAACATCATTGGGATGTTTTGGAACGCCGACTTCGATCCAGGCCTCACCGACCGACATCGATACCTCTCCTCAGTGCAGCACTCCGTGAAATATGGGCTGCCATCCCCCAAGAAACCTTCCACCAACTGACTGAACGTATGCCTCCGAGAGTGGAAGCCGTCATAAAGGCTAAGGGTGGGTCAACACCATATTGAATTCCAGCATTACCGATGGAGTGCGACACGTACTTGTAAGTCATTTTCATCCGACAGCGCCCTCTTTTGTATAACGGGGCAGGTCAGTATTACTCAACGCGCAGTTGGTGCGGAGCCGTCATACGAAGTGGAAACGTGCAACAAAGTTTCACTGTATCTCGTCGACGTCACAGGGTGGAATATCGCTATGTGAGTGCGTTCTAGCGGGCAGAATGTTGGTTTCCTGAAGGCGGGTCTCTCGTTCTACGATATTGAAACTCGTACAGGGCATGCTGCTTGAACAGTGAGGCATCTTTGGAACCAGTGGAGGAAAGATGGCTGTACACAGCGCGACAGGGTACTGGATGACAGACTGTGACCACAGCGCGAAATGACTGTCATCTTTTCCCCTGGACCTTAACGGGCAGAACAACTTGGTCCACAGTGCTGACACGATGATGGAGCACTGCAACGGTTGTGAACATGTCTGCGTCGACGGTTCGACGCCATCTTTTGCGGGCTGAAATGGTGGCAGGCAAGGCCACTGCGTCGGCTTCCATTGACCAGAACCCGTCAACGCTGCAGACTGCAATGGACATGTGAACGCCGACACTGTCGTGCTAGAATGGCAAAATGTAGTGTTTTCGGACGAGTCCCGCTTCAGCTTGTTCTGCAGCGATCAGACTATATTGTTGAGCGGCATAGCGGACGAACGCAAAGTGTGATGTTTGAGGCGCCATCGACTATAACTTCTTGAGCGCAGTCTGAACAGCTGCCACTACATCAGGAAAGTTTCACAGTCCGAGACACTGCCCTTCTGCAGGCCGTTCCGCATGCCATTTTTCGACAGGACAACACCCGGCTGCATGTGCCGAGGAATGTGCAAGACTACTTCGAAGAACGACGGGTGCCACTGCCTCCCTGCCCTGCCCCTTCGCCTGTAATTTCGCCCATGGAACACGTTCTGGGATATGGTCGGTCGGCAACTTGTTTCAGGTACTCCTACAGCCACAATGGACGCGTCCACAAACCGTGTGGCAGAATATGCGCCAGCAGCACATTTAGGCGCAATTTGATTCCATGCCACGATGTCTAGAGGCTCTGACTGCAGACGTGGTGGCGAAACTCCGTACTGAATTTCCACAGTCACAGGTCGTGTGCAGCTCTATAACGCTAATCATCTGTGTAAGTGTCATTGGCCTAATCGGTGGAATAAATTTCATTGTGATCACATCTCTCGGTCTTGATGTTTCACTTTTTCCTGACAGAAATTATAAAGGAAAACTTACACAACTAACTTTTCTGCTGAAAGTTCTGTGCGAACAGACAAGTGAATTTCCGTATTTCAGAGAGTCTCACTGTTTCTATATAAATTAGATTCACACTAGTTCTGTTACTGTTTCAAAGACTGCAGAGTGACTGCATAGACGCATTCGGCTACGTTTTTTTATGAAATTCTCTATTACATTTTATTTGAATCAATAGAGCAAATTACTTCAGGAATTTCCATTCTGTGTCTGATATTCGCTTTTCGACTGAAGATATGCGAATCGTAGTTAAGGCAAATTCAATTACAGGATCGAAGGCGAGATCTAATTGAATCTGGTCCAGCGGGAGAATTTCTGATGCTTCAAAGATATTTACGGGCAGAACCGGAATCAATTACCATATAGAATGCCCTACATTTCCTCAGACGGCACAGTGCGAAACTGCTGTATTCACCTTTTCTACAGAACGACGTTTAGTGAAACAGTCAATGCAGCATGTGATTGAATACAGCGGTAAAGTCTTTCTTTGGCTTAAGAGTAATTTCGGTGTTGCCTCTGTTGCTGGACTTGCAGTAATTTGTATCATTACAGTGACAATCAAATTAAACTTAATTAACGTCTGCTGCAACAAAATGCATAAAACCAAACAAATCTCTGCTTTAATAGCTGTCAAACAATAAGCACCTGTTTGTAATTTCGTTATCATGCTGAACTTTGTATCATATAACAACCATAATTAACGTAATTGGAAATTCCTTTAAATCTTGCTGTAATATCGATAATTTCATGTGCTATATGCTAGAATGAAATGTGCGTGCTGGCACAGATAAGAAAAATGAAGGTGTCATTTTTAATTTCAGCTTTATTGCGTATAGACTGTATTGCATGAATCAGAACTGTCTTTATCTCGTTTATTTGGTCACTGAAGTGATCTAATTAGCGCAAAAATATTATTAATCACAGCTCGGTTTCACGGGAGCTGTATTTTTCCACAGGTTGAAGATACTTATCGAAAATGATTTTGTACCAGCGTCAGCTCCTACGAAAAAAAAAGGAATCTCTGTTATTGTGACAATAAAAATTTATGTTGGCAAAATATGATTATAATCGAGGGGAGACTCGTTGAGTATCT
This sequence comes from Schistocerca piceifrons, assembly GCF_021461385.2. NCBI lineage: Eukaryota > Metazoa > Arthropoda > Insecta > Orthoptera > Acrididae > Schistocerca > Schistocerca piceifrons. The sequence continues at coordinate 447,699,647 of NC_060144.1, read as the reverse complement.
TAGTGCCATCGCAGCCAATCTAGTGTCTTGCTGTTGTTGTTGTTGCTGTTGTTGCTGCCGCTGCTGTTCTGGTGTTCAGTCCAAAGACAGGCCTGATGCAGCTCTGCACGCTACTCTACCCTGTGCAAGCCTCTCCATCTCCGTGTAACTACCGCGGCCTACATCCATTTTAAGATCATTATTGCATTCAGGCTTTAATCTCCTGTACAATTTTTACCCCCTACACTTTCTTTCACTACCAAACTGATGATTCCTTGATATCTCAGGATATCCTTCTTTTAGTTAAGTTGTGGCATAAATTCTCATTTTCCTCAGTTTGAGTCAGTACCCCCTCATTTGTTATTCGATCCACTCATCTGATCTTGAGCATTCTTCTGTAATACCACATTTAAAAATCTTCTGTTCTCTTCCGGTCTGGACTGTCTACTGTCCATGATTTACTTCCGTACTAGCCTATAATCCAGAAAAATATCTTCAGAAGAGGCTTCCCAACAGTAAAATTTATATTAGATATTATCAAATTCTTCTTTTCCAGAAAAGCTTTTCTTACGCTTTTCGTTTTATATCTTCTCCACTTCGGCCATCACGAGTTATGTTGCTAGTCAAACAGCAAAAGCCATCTATTACCTTCAGTATTTGACTTCTTATAATCAGCATCGCTTAACTTACTACGACTATTGTCGGTTTCTTTCAATTTACATTTATTGACGTCCGTCTTACACTCTCTTTGCAAAAACACTATCCAGTCCGTTCAGCTGCTCTTTCGCGTCTGTACCTGGCAGAATTAGAACGTTATCTTCAAAGCTTGCTCAATGTATGTGTTAAATAACATCGAGAATAGGCTACAGCCCTGTCTCACTAGCTTCTCAACTATGGCATCCCTTTCATATTGTTGGACTCTTATAATTGCAATCTGGTTTCTGCAGAAGTTGTAAATTCCTGCTACCTTGAAAATTTCAAAGAATGTGGTCCATTCCACTATGTCAAAAGCTTTGTCTAAATCTAAAAATACTATAAAAGTAGGTTTGCCATTCCTCAACCTTTCTTGTAAGATAAGTCGATGGGTCAGAACTGTTTCGTGTGTCCTCATTTCTTCGGAACCCAAACAGATCTTCCCCATGGTCAGCTTCTGACAGTTTTTTATTCTTCTGTAATACGTCTCAGTAATTTGCATCCTATTGTACGAGAATAAAAAAACTAAAGAGTAAAGTAATGGTATGCAGTGCTGGAGACGAATATGAATCTTTAAGAAAAAGAATTGGATAAAGTAATTTACGCATGTGGGAAGCAGCATTACAAGAAACAGTTGAAAACGGAAAGAAACTGTGAGCAGAATACAAAAGGCCAAAATTGCATTTAAAAAAGAACTTACTCACCCGCAATATCATCAGTCTGGAAATAAAGAAACGGGTCATGAACACATTTGTTCAGTGTGTTGTCGTACAAGAGTGTGAGACTTTGACAATACGAAAACAAGAGAGAAGACGGCTAGAAGCGCTGGGAGATTTGGTGTGACGAAAATCAACTGGAGAGACAAAGTTATTAATGAAGTGGTGCTGAGGTGGAGACACATCCTAAGAAGGGGAGAGGAACTCATCTTACACATTTTAAGACAGAATAACATTATCGAAAAAATAGCAGAAGGTGCTATTGAGGGAAGGAATCGCCGGGGACGTCCAAGAATGTTATACATCCTGCAGATTATGAATGGCAAGGGATGTACTACATATGCGGAAATGAAGAGGGAGGCACACAGAAAAAAGAAACTGCGTACTGCTGGCAACCAACCTCGGGATTGAACAGTGCAGAGAAAGAATTTGCTATCGTGACTTATCAAACTTATGATTCAGTAGTATTGACACTTGCCAGTACCTGCCTTCATTGGAACCGGAATTTACGTTCTTCCTGAAGTGTGAGGATATTTCGCCTGTCTCATTTATCTTGCTCACCATGTGTAATCATTTGATGATGTCTGTCTCTTCCAAGGATGTCAGTACTTCTGAAGCCTGGTTTTCACTCAAGTCTTCTAGTACTCAGTCAAATTTTTCTCATGATATCATATCTTGCATCCTCATCTGCTTCTTCTTCTCTTTCTACAAACACCAAAAAACGTTTTGCATCATCCCGGTTGCCAGAACTCCTGAAGATACACGTTGACTGTGGATGTTGCATCACCGACACAGTCTCTTTGACTGGCCAGAGATGTCACTAAACCCGCCCAAAGATGTAAACCATACGTGAGGAGCGCCTATTAGACGGAGGGGTCCGACAGCCAATCAGTTCCAGTTATTCCACAAGGAAGGAGGTACACGACTCGTGTTGTCTGTAGTTCAACCATACCTAGACGGTCAATACCGCGGTTCGATCGCTTCTGCATTGTTACTTTTGCCAGGAAGGGCTCTCAACAAGGCTGTGTCCAGGCGTCTCGGAGTGAACCAAAGCGATGGTCTTCGGACATGGAGGAGACACAGAGAGACAGGAAGCTGTCGATGGCATGTCTCGCTCAGGCCGTCAGAGAGCTATTCGTGCAGCTACAGGACGTCATCTTACGACTCAAACTTTGCGCAGCAGGCTGCATGATGCGCAACTTCACTCCGACGTCCATGGCGAGGTCCATCTTTGCAACCACGACACCATGCAGAGCGGTACAGATGGGCCCAACAACATGCCAAATGGACCGCACAGGACTGGCATCACATTCTCTTCAACGATGAGTGTCGCATGTGCCTTCAACTACACAATCGTTGGAGACGTGTTTGGTGGCAACACGGTCAGGCTGTAGGCCTTAGACACACTGTTCAGTGAGTGCAGCAAGGTGGACGTTCCCTGCTGTTTTGGGGTGGCATTATGTGGGGGCGACGTGCGCCGCTGGTGGTCATGGCTGTACGATACGTGAATGACATCCTCCGACCGATAGTGCAACCATATCGGCAGCATATTGACGACAATTCTAGCTCCCATCGTGCACATCTTGTGAATGATTTCCTTCAGGATAACGACATCGCTCGACTAGAGTGGCCAACATGTTCTCCAGACATGAACCCTATCGAACATGCCTGGGATAGACTGAAAAGGGCTGTTTATGGACGACGTTCCACCAACCACTCTAAGGGATCTACGCCGAATCGCCGTTGAGGAGTGGGACAATCTGGACCAACAGTACCTTGATGAACTTGTGGATAGTATGGGACGACGGATACAGGCATGCATCGATGCAAGATGACGTTCTACTGGGTATTAGAGGTACCGGTGTGTACAGAAGTCTCGTCCACCACCTCTGACGGTCTCGCTGTGTGGTTGTACAACATGCAATGTGTGGTTTTCATGAGCAGTAAAAAGGGCGGAAATGATGTTTATATTGATCTCTATTCCAATTTTCTGTACAGTCTACGGAACTATCGGAACCGAGGTGATGCAAAACTTTTTTTGATGTATGTATGAATGTGTCCTGAAGTTTGTTCGCCGTATATAGATGTCTGTATTCCCGTTCACTCTGTCATTTGCTGCATTTTTAAATTTTCTCCCACAGTCAATTATATTCATTATCTCCTGATTCATTCGAGGATTTCTACGAGGCTTTGTCTTTTTACCTATGTAATCTCCTGCAAGCTTCCCTATTTCATCTATCGAAGCTACACATTCATTTTTAATTGTATTCCTATTCCCTGTTTCAGTCCAACGTAGCCTAATGCTGCGTTTGAAATTCCAATACCCCTTGAAAATCCCACTCTGTAATATCCTTTCTTTTAGGCGTCGTTATCAGTACATACCAGAGTTTGAAAGGGGTCTCATAGTGGCTTTCCATTTGGGCGGCGGATCCAATCGTGCAACATACAGTTTTTTGGAACGCTAGGATGTGACTGATGGACTGCATCAGAACGTGAGGCCTGGCATATTCGTCAAGGTTCCAGGCCGCCACGCCTGACTACTACAAGTAATGGTCGCCATATTGTGCACCAAGTAAATCGTAACCCCTTCACATCGGTCCCTGCCATCCGAAAACATGTAATGGACTCCATATGATTTCCTGTGTAATCCCGCACCACTGTTCGGAGGTCAGCAGCATTTGGGCTAGGGAATTAGCGTCCCACGAGTAGGCTGGTGTCAACACCACAGCACAAACGTGCTGCAGTTGGAGTGGTCTCGTGACCGTCGTCGCATTACTCCGTAACACATTTGGAGACAACGGAATTACTGGGCGATCTTTCTAAACAGCGTGGCCACCAACATCAGCACATTTGAACCTGTGTGATTTCTGACTGTGGGATTACCTGAAGGCCTCGGTTCATCAACAAGAGACTAATACACTTTGGAGTTGAAGATGAGCATATATGCCGGCCGGTGTGGCCGTGCGGTTCTAGGCGCGTCAGTCTGGAACCGCGTGACCGCTACGGTCGCAGGTTCGAATCCTGCCTCGGGCATGGATGTGTGTGATGTCCTTAGGTTAGTTAGGTTTAAGTAGTTCTAAGTTCTAGGGGACTGATGACCTCAGATGTTAAGTCCCATAGTGCTCAGAGCCATTTGAACCATTTTTTGATGAGCATATCGAGGGAGGTAGCTATGAACCCACATGAGCTTTTTCAAGCAGAAGAAGAGCAATGTCCAGTGCGATTCTAGGCTGTTGTTGATGCAGATGTTCGTCATATTGAGCAACGTTTGTAACCTGGAACGTAAACATCGCAATTAACAAATGTTACTCTCCCATATAGAAATTGAAATGTGTTTATTCCAATCGCTTATTGGTTATTTCTGTTCCTAATGTACTTACAAATGTTTCAACGAAGTTTCGTTGCCCTATGACCACCCGTTTTTCATGGGAGCCCTCTAAAGTGGCTAAAGTTTAATTATAATCAACCTGTACTTGCAACAGTGTTTTATGTAATTGGTCAGATATAGTTAGATCTTTAGGCTCATAGTTTACTCCTCTCTCTTTTCAAATTGTTAGTATTACCCCATAAATAGTTGTTACGCTTATCATGAGTCCATCTGAAATTTAAACGAGATCATGTATTGCTATAGCTGCTAGATTTGTAACATAGTGCACAGAATGTCTTCGGCTTGCTTTTCAGTATTATTTCAACTGGGAAAGGTACAACATCCTTTGACACCAGTTCACATAACCACAACATGTACGACTCTATGATGTTGCTTACTTAGGTCCTAATTGTGTTGCCGGCCGAAGTGGCCGAGCGGTTCTAGGTCTGGAACCGCGCGACCGCTACGGTCGGAGGTTCGAATCCTGCCTCGGGCATGGATGTGTGTGATGTACTTAGGTTAGTTAGTTTTAAGTAGTTCTAAGTTCTAGGGGACTGATGACCTCAGAAGTGAAGTCCCATAGTGCTCAGAGCCATTTGAACCTAATTGTGTTACGGTCTGAGTTAAGATGAAAGAACGGTTTCTTAAGGATATTGGGTCCCATTTAACCTGTCGCATCAAGGGATTTCCACAAACATGAACCAAAATATTTATTTCAACATATTCGATTGCCAGGTATCGCTCTTTCTTCTGCTTGTTCATGATGTCCAGTGCAATGCGGCACATTTATGTTTCCAGCCACTGGAGCGGCGTTTTCGATTTGATTCTATGGCGGAAAATGTGTGATATGGCCAGCGGTGCGTTGCGATGCAGCGATTGCCTCCTCAGATGCAGTTAAGTCCCATAGTGCTCAGAGTCATTTGAACCACGTCAGATTCGCAAATTCGTAGTTGAATCCGTTGGCGAAAGCGAACGTATCCTTGAAGAAGCACAGCAGTGTCGTCTGGCTTCGGAACGAGTGGACGTGCGGAACGTCAACACAGGTTGTGATCTCATATTGATGCGTGCCATAGTTTGGCTAAACGCCACGCCGAGTAGCCCCGCGTTAAGAGGCTCAATGTCACGGGTTGCACGGCCTCTCCCGCCCGAGGTTCGAGTCTTCCCTCGGGCATGGGTGTGTGTTTTGGTGTGTTTGTTGTTCTTAGCATAAGATAGTTTAAGTAGTGTGTAAGTCTAGGGATCGATGACCTCGGGGGTTTGCTCCCTTACGAATTCACACACATTTGAACATTTTGGACGGTGTTTGTCTCTGTTCGTCCAGAGAATACGACACCAGGAATCCAGGAAATGTTCGTTGACGAAAAATTCTCATTATGATGATTGGAAGGCTGTGCAGAAGAGTGACCTGTACCTTTTCATTGTAGTGTCATTTGAATGTCTGATTGTATTGCCAAAGTTTTGAATTGACTGTAATTCGAGGATCTGCGACTTGTATAAATGCGTTGTATCTTAATGAAACGTCGCGAGTTCCTGTGGAGCACGAATATTGTGAAGCAATGAATTATCTGAGGAACTGTACTTAAGTGATGAGCTTTCCAGTACCTACCTGGATTGTCGTGGCTGATGAGCTTTCTAGTACCCACCTGGATGGCCGTGATTCTCAAAGCGCCGCTTCCCGGATGGTGAGGTGTGCGGCCCTCGATCGAATCCACCTAGTGAATTAGCGACAAAGGTCGGTGTGCTGGCCAGCCTGAATGTGTTTTTAGGCGGTTTCTCACATCCCACTAGGTGAATGCCAAGATGGTACCCTAGTCTCGCCTTGACCAAACGATTTGCAAACATTTCGAAAACTTTTGTTCGCTTTCACACCGTTAACACTACACAGGTAGCTGGGGTACACATATTATGTACCGGGGGTAACGGAATGGCAAAGGTCATCCGACCATCCCTTAAACTAACCATGTCAAATCCGTTAATAACCATGCCAATGCTATGCCGATGTTGGACAAAGTCACAAGAAAAAGAAGAAATGATGAGCTTCTAGTACTTGGAGTCGTCTTTTCATGTGCCTTGATAATTGCTGTATGCTTGGTTAATGGTCACCATAGACCGTGTATGTTGTCTGTATTGTCTATCCATGGCCGCTTAACGTGTATGAGGCGTCCTTGCGCTACCTTTTCGACTGGTGTGGTTGTAGGTTATATAGACTGCACCTTTTCTTAAGTTAATTTCAACAGGGCAAAGTATTTATATTGGACAAGCGACCTGCTCCTGCTTCATAGAGATAGCGGGTTGTGTCTAGGGCCAGACAACTTGCGAGGCGTAGCATATTTTGTTTGTGTGTCACTGAAAAAACTTGCGAAAAAATTTCAAGGAACAAAGTTAAGTAACTGAAATCATCACTTTCATATATCTTACGTGATGCCAACAGCCTGTGGCAGGATATGTTGTGGTCTGCAGCCCCAGCCAATCTTAGTTCCCACCAAAATTCTGCCCCACAGTTTGGTAGCAGAGCTGAGAGTTGCGCTGGAGTGGCACTAATGACTGTATTAGGGCAATGTTATTTAGTCCTGTTAGTCCTGTTGTAATGTTGCAAATATGATAGTTACTGGTGTCCCAGAAGCCTGTCGGCTGAAAAAAGAAGAGCTGCCATATGATGTGGTTATTCATGGCCAGAACCCTGCAGGTACTGTGTCCAAGTTAACATAGATAGTACGCCAGGTAGCCATTACAGTTAACTTTGAAGTAGCAGGTGAACGTGAGGAATAAAGTTGCTTTTTTTAATAAAAAAAAAGCTGTGTTGCCCTAACATGCGCAGTTACAGAGATAGAGATAGCGGGCTGAGGCGACTCATTATGTGCGCAGAATTAATGAAACGATATTTTTAATTAAGAGAGAATCAGTAACGGTTGGATAGAAGAACAGCAGGGTGGGATTGTTCGGATAGATGTAATGATAAGTGGTGTGTTGTCAGCAACATTGTTACATTGAATAGTTCTTGAGTATTCAGCTGGGTGGCTTCGTCCAAAAGGGATGCAGTATTTAACAATTTACACAAAAGATCCCAAGAAACACAGTGAAACGTTACAAAACACCTGTTGCCTTTAATCAATGTGATTTACGGGGTATATGGTCCTCCTCCTCCTCCTGTCGCACACTCTTCTGTTCTTTTTTGCTGTCTTGTTTGGTTCTACCGATTCTCCTCCTGGTATCGATCGAACTGTTGTAGGCGTCCAACATGTTTGATTGTTGACCTCACTGGCAATTGTAGTTTCACGTTCACAGTGGATGTAGTTTTAATCACTTAGTATTGTGTCACGAATTTCTTTGTTTTTCCTTTCGGTGTATACAGACTCGCCATCACGCAATGGCCTCTCTGATAAAAGAATTAAGGTTCCTGTGCCCTTCTCTGCCTCCTTTTGCCTTTACGGTGCCTTGGTGTTTAATTTTTTGAACCTCTTCCAAATTTGTTTTGCAGTTCTCATGAACTCTCGGGCTAACTCCCCGTTCCTGCTTCCTATCTGCTTAATCATCTCGAATGGCAACGGCATACTTTTACCATACGCTACCTCAACTGGCGACAACCCTGCGATGTTGTGTACTTTCAAATTATACACATTCACTGTGGTAGAAGCTGATGTAATATGGAACATCCTTAACTTTTCGATAAGCCCACTATGTCCATCAATTTGACTAAAGATGGTGTGGACTAGTTTTTAATTTCTTCACTCACAACAACCGACATAGCTCCTTTATCAAGTTCAACGTGAAGTTCGTCCCCTGGTCCATTATTATTGTTTGTGGCACCCTAAACTTCAACATTCATCTATTCACCAATGCTTGTGCGTTTATGACTGCCTGCTGGTTCGGCATCTGCACCATCTCGGTATAACAACTGCTTGCTGGAATTCAGTTAAATGTTCCTAACATATACAAAACGGTTCTGTAGCGTCTTGCTGTCTCTGCAACAATACTTATTTTTGACTCATTTCTGCATGTTGCATACACTGCACACAATTCTTCATGTCCTTCCTTTCCACTAGTACTTCTTACAACCCTCCGATACCTCGCCCTGCACTCTCTATGACCACACAAAAGGTGATCAAGCATTTCTTTAACCATCCCTTCCATTAGCTTCGCCTGTGGTACCACTCGAGGTCCCAATCTTGTCTCCTTACACAGCCAATCATCACACGTGGTGAACTGCTGCTGAATACGCGCTGCTTGCAAGATCATGACCTAGTATTTGTATCATTCTAACCTTCTTGCTTAATGCGTCTACATTTCCATGTTTCTTCCCGGTTTTGTGGATTACGTTATACTCAAACTCACTGAGTTTTAATGGCCATCTTGTCAGTGTACTGGATGGGTCCTTCAAACCGAGTAACCACTTCACAGCAGCATGATTGGTCACTATTTTAAACTTTCTCCCGTAAAGCTAACACCAGAAGAACGTTACTCTGTACACCGAGGTAAGCATTTCCCTATCTGTAGAGAATACTTTCTCTCGGTTCTATTAAGTTGTCTCGACGCAAAAGCAATAGGGTGTTCGTCTCCATTGACCTCCTGGCTAGAACCGCACCTGAGAACATATTTAGATGCATCACATGATGGTATAAGTTCCTTCTGAAAATCCACGAACACCAGTACTGGACTCGATGTCAACACTTCTTTTAGCTCATCAAATGCTTTGTGACGCTCCTCAGACTAAACAAATTTGATGCTCATTCTCAGCAACTGCATACATGATGATGCTATATCTGTAAACTCTCTCACAAATTTCCTGTAATAATTCGCAAGGCCCAGAAAAACTTCTTTGCATGTCTCTGGTGCTGTAAAATATCGCACAACTTGTATCAATCTCAGATCAGTCCTCACATCATCCTTAATAGTTACGTCCCAAATATTTCACTTCTACCAACACAATTTGACACTTCTCAGTTCTCAAAGTTAAATGTACAGCCCATAGTCTCCTAAAAACTCTCTGATTGGTTCCCAAACACTTACATATCCATCTAACAATTACATCGTCCAAATACACTTAACACTGATGTGTCTTCAATCCCTTCAACAATACATCTAACAAATATGAAATGTTACTGGTGCATTCTTCAAACCAAATTGCATTCTTCTATGCTGATAATGGCCGCAAGGCAACGAAAACGCGGTCTGTGGTCTACCTTCTGGAATTACTTACAACTGATGGTTCCCACTGCTCAGATCTCTTGTTGAGAAATACCGGAACTACTCAAGGTTATCAACTTCGCTCTTCGTGCTCTTTGGAACGGGGTAAGTATCTGTGGTCGTCTTTCTGTTCACATGGTGACAGTCGCAGCAAAATCGATAAGTCCTTGAACTGTCTGTAGATTTCTTTTTGATAAGATCACAGTTACTCCCCCTCCCATCTCCCCTCCACATCTTGGGCAACTACTTTCTTCTATTATCCCATCGGCTAGCTGCCGATTGATAAATTCTTCTAAAATCAGCTGCAGGTAAAGTGGTATTCGGTACGGCTTCGAGTACACTGGCGCTTTGTTCCCTGTAAGAATCTTGTACTACGTCATGGGCGATGCAGGCAATGGCCCCCATGGAAAAAACAAATCTTGAAACTCCAACAAGAGTTCTTCAATATGCGCTCTTTTTGTTCCTTTCGAACTCTTCGCTTTCTCACGCAATGCAATCTTAGTGGTGTCCTGTGCCGGTTCGTAGCTCACACCTTCTGTGAAACAATCTTCCTCTTCTGGAATCTCTAATGTTGCCAATAACGGTCCTTTCAATAAATTACCATCGTCGGCGTCAAAATTGTTCACATTGGTGAGTATTGTCTGGTCTCCATCCTTTTCCTTTAGACGTATAACACTTCATCTCACTAAACAGCACGGTGCATCTAATACATCACTACCCTCCAGCGGTTACATTATACACAACATAGCAACTGGTAAACCAGGCTCCACACTCCCACACTGCGACTTCCTGCTGCCACTCGACTCACAATCATGCGAATAAAGGCTAATGTCTTTGATCACGGTTTAAGTGAATTTCCTACTACGACAGACGCTCGTTCAACATTGACGACAGCTCCCACTAGTCGGAAAGTCTTTCTAAGTTTCACCACGCGCTGTTGAAGGTCAATTAAATGGCATGATGCTGATGCTGATGCAGAAAGCTTAACCGTAGGGTCATGCTCTGACGCTGGCTTACATGAGACACCACTTCGACACACTGTGTAAACATGGCTGCGTCCAATTGGAAACTCACCATTACCGACCCTATGGTTATCACCCACCTCATGCAAACTGTAACGTGATGGGTCCCATTGCCTCGTATTTACTAAACCTCTCGAGGCACTGACACTTGTGCTCCTTTGTCCAACTGAAACTTTACCGTCTTCCACTTACTATATCCAGTATGGACATTCCACCTCCGCATTGGTATTTCCTGCATTCATTTCTACTGGGAACACTTTTTGGCGGTTCTGTAGTTCCCTTTTGAGTTTAACAGGTACTGATTACTACCTTGACAACCACTACTGTTATTCCCACAAAACTGATGATGGTTTGTTTTTCACGCAATACTGGTGGTATTTTGAACCTCCCATATTTCTTCGGAGCTAGCAGCACTGCCTCTGCACATGCCCTACATACCTACAACTAAAACATTTTGAATAGAGCGTAAACACACTTTACCTATCTGTTACTCACGTTGAAAAATCAATTTCTTCATATTCCATTGCCAGCCTCGTTGGTACACGGAAAACGTTAGATGCCCCAGTGCGCAACAAGCTATTTCCAGTGCGAAACCCCTCAGGAAAACATCGCTTGCCCTTAGCTCATTTTCCTGTAACAACACGTCGTTTACCGTATCATTCTGCGTTAATTCGTACGTAAGTATATTAATTTTCCTAATTCTGTCCGAAAAATCCTCTTCGGCTTCATCAGACCTCTGGGAAACAACACTTATCTGCTCACGAAAAAACTGTGCCCTATTAATTTCTTGTAGTTTTGCAATAATCTTTGTTTTAGCTGCACGATAGATTCTGCTTTGCTCAGTGCTACTGTGAATTGTAAAACGGACTTGGTTTCTCCTGAAAGGCGCAATCTCGCTTCTTCCAAGAAATGCTTGTCTCAGCAGATGACAAGAGATGCCCACAAACGATAACATATCTCCGGATGCCCTATTCTTCACTGTCAGCTCATAATTTGCAACCGTAGCTCCTGCTCTTTGTAGTGCTACTTCATTACCTAACGATTGCACAGCTTATGGACTGGTGACACCTTGTATATTTGATTCCGCCATTGCGCTGCCCTTACTTATATTTTAGAACCCAATAATAACAACAAAAGAACAATCCTTAATCGAAAATGCTACAGTACCTATACGTTGCGTATAATCCTAAGCCACCTAGACTCCTTGTGTTGTCTCTCTATAGCCGAAATAATGAAACGTAAAACAGACAGCTGCCACAGAGTCAGCACAAGGGGCACAGTGAACAAGCAAGTTACACTACATACATCACACAGGTTCTAACCACTGACCCTTATAATTACCCCCGAATTGAGAAATATCGGGCAATCCTTATGACCCCACAAAAGTAACACTGAAGTTATAATAATCCTCAGTTCTCGATGCCATGTCTGTCACAAATCACAAAAAACAGTTTCGCAACGACGATATTGTAGGCTGCAGATAGCACTCTGCAGAAGCTGTCTCGCCGGGGTGGAATCGAGTAATGGGTCAATGGGCACAGTGACAGACAGATAATCGGGAAAACACTTTATTGCCTCTAATTAAAACATTTCTCCGTTGTCTATGAGACATAGACGTGCTCCACTCTGCCACCGCAGTCCGGCGACAGTGAGTGTGTGGCCCCTGTCTCAGATGGTACTTGTCTCAGTCACAGATGTCGTCAGACCTGGGAAGCAAGCTGACAGCCCATTAGCATAACAATGCTCTGACGTCAGCAGCACGCTCCTTCTTCTTGCTGCATCGGCCCTCTGATGCCGAACGCCCATTTCCATGTGACACAGTCATGGCCCGCGTCTTCTGTGGCGGAGAGGGGGGACTACCCCGCATAGTGTGGCGGCTGGTGTAAACGCCATTCCTGCTGCAGGTTCGCTCTGGTTGGGCTTAGCGCGAGAGGCTGCCGCCTCGTTCCGGTCTTGAGCCCATAGCTACACCAGGTGCCATCCAATGGTCGTGTTGTCTAGCATAACCCTGGCGTCAAGGTGGCACCACTGGGCTCCGAATGCCTCCAAATTCGCAGTCATTTATACTGCTCTATGGCGTATATGTCGCATTATTGTCCAGCTCCTGGTCGTTTAGCTCATAACACATTTCTAGCGCACGTTATGGTGACCCCATCTTGGCCACTCCGGCTATTACTGCTGTCCGGTGCAACTATTGCAGAGCGTGGCTAGCTCATCTCCAATCCTTCCATACACGTTGGTATGAGCTACATGTCACTACACTACGCTTACCAGCCAGCAGCAGCTAATGCGATGGTCCGCGGCAGCTACAGTATACACACCGAGTGTAGATGAAAGGATGGCTACATGGGCCGCAAACATGGAAATACTCTAACTACTTAGACAAAGAACGGATTGTTATGGCCTAGCGTCTGAGATGATCATCTTGCAAATGGGGAAGCTAGACGAAGATTCGTGTGCATCTATCGTCAGCGTCTATGGAAAGTAGTTGAATGACAGTGAGAGCAGGAGTAAGCGACAAGTTGTTGACGTCAACGCCTCGTCATGGAACGTGATGGTGGCTGGAGGTTCGGCCGCACTGTAAAGCACAAGTGTTGGCGATCTGTGACAGACCTGACGATAGAGTACAATGCTGGTGCAGACCTAAGTGTTTCGGAGTACACCGTTCAGCACGCATTGTAAAGCATGGGAGTCCATAGCAGGCGACTCCTAAGTGTTCCCATGTTGAAATCGTCATTTACGATTGCAGTGTGTATAAGATCATCCAGATTGGAATGTGGATCAGTGGAAATGTGTCGCCTGGTTGTGTGAATCAAGTTTATTGTAACGCCTGGTCGACAGTCGTGTCCCGATATGAAATCACACTGAACCGTGATACTACTCAATTCTTTAGAAAATCAAAATTAGGATCTCACCGCAGTTATTTAAAGAAAACAGGAAGCCCGGGATCACTGATTATGGACAAGCTTGTGACTGTTTTACAATTTTAATTTGACTCAAACAGACTTTATTATAAACTTCAATTCGGACATTTGCCCTCTTAATGATGCAATATACAAATTTTCACTTTAATTGAATTACATAAACACGAATAAGAATCATATTTTGCATCCGCAACCAAAAATATAGATAGTAAGGGCGGTGAATAATCAATCAGAAACAATCGTTCTTTTTTAACCATACCTCAAAAGGCTAGTAACAGTATACACTTCCAACCCACAGTTACACAGCCACATAATACTACAACTTCAGTAAAAAAAAAAAAGATCTTAAAGCTTAAAAAAACTGAACTGCCCACGTAAAGGTCCACAGTGAAACATGGTTATACTAAAAATGCAAAGTGGGCCAAACTGCCACGCAGGAAAAATAAGAAGTTGTACATTCATTAAAGATACACAAATGATTAACGTAAGTGTAATAACCAGTAAAATAACTTCCAGAAACGCTAATATTAACAAAGTGGCCTCACGTAACTTTAGAGAACAGCGTTAAGCCCCACAGCAGTATTTATTTGGAAGCAATAACGCTACGGCCGGCAGGCAATACGACTATTCACTCCCCACGGCTTGTGCACAGGCCCACAAGCAGGCGGTATGTATTTATATGTAGTCCGAGCGGCCTCACAATGAGCAGTCCTGACAAGAATCCATAACCGCACCGACTCCAGGAAACGAGCAGACTTAACAAATGGCCTACAACACAAATAGATTGCAATGAAAACAAGGTCAAATCACAGCCACACTGGAATACATAATAAGCATGCCCCAAAATTCTTATGGAGCGATACTCTAAGATTATCCGTCTCCAAGTAAATTAGCAGGAAACTTAGAGATCACTTGCAGTTGCCTTAGGACACCTTCAACATTAAATAAACATACCAAATCCTGCCGTGACAAATGATGAAACCATTAATTCTACGGCTGCCGAGCGCACACACAACGGCAACCAGTCCCCAAGCGATCAATATGTCCTAAAACAGGATAAAACTTGCATTAAAACCACTTAAAACATGCACTCCACAAATGATGAGAAACGAAATGAGGAATATCAACCTCCTTAACATAGCCACTGTGGAACCAAGTTCAGAACCATCTCCGGCAGCTACCCATGCTACAATAAGTTTCAACAGTCTTCTTAATTAAACACAGAATAACTTGGAGCTTGCAAATTACGAGCTGGGAAGCTGTTCAGCGTGAGACGAGGAACCCACCACAATTTTGCACGCCAAGGCGCTCAATGATCGGCACCTTACATCCGACGCTACAAAAGACAAGGACGGGAGCACGGTGAGGCCCATGCACCACGGTTTGGGACGCCGGCTTGTTTTCAATACAAGTTGGCTCGATGAACGCCTACCGTAGACTCTCCCGTCACACGTTCACCCGGAAAACCCGCTGGGGGGAGCAGCCAAAGATAGCTAGACAGCCGAATATCGATGGATGCAGGCCCGTGGGGGCAATATTATGTTATGTCGTACATTCTCCAGGGAATCCAAGACAACTGACGCAGCTATCGAAGTTAACACGATACCTGTTGACTACGTGACCACCAATGCGGACCGCCTGCATCTCTTCGTGCTTGATGTCTTACCTGAACAACAGGATAATTGTCAGTCTCACGAGAAGCTTTACACCGAGGTTTGAGGAACGTGATAGTGGTCTGATCCAAACCTCTCGGCACCAGCTCCGGGCCAGCGAGCCACCGGCTCACAATACAAAGGAATAACATTACTTGTGCATAGACATCTGTTCCCACATATCGTCCGTCCGAACAGGCCTTGGGAGGCCCAACAGAACCGACCGGCCACCGTGTCAACCTCAGCCCGCAGACGTGATTGGACGCGGATATGGAGGGGCATGTGGTCAACACACCGCTCTCCCGGCCGTATGTCTGTTTACGAGACCGGAGCCGCTACTTCTCAATCAAGTAGTTCATCAGTTTGACTCACAAGGGCCGACTGCACCCCGCTTGCCAACAGCGGTCGGCAGACCGGATAGTCACCCATCCAAGTGCTAGCCCAGCCCGACAGCGCTTAACTTCGGTGATCTGACGGGAGCCGATGTTACCACTGCGGCAAAGCTGCTGGCGTTAACAGTCTTCACTCTGTGAATACTCTAGAGTCTGTGGAACTCCCGGCAGATGCTTATAAAGATATTTAATCTGGCCTCTACATGGTGGGACCAAAAAAAAAAAAAAATGGTTCAAATAGCTCTGAGCACTATGGGACTCAACTGCTGAGGTCATTAGTCCCCTAGAACTTAGAACTAGTTAAACCTAACTAACCTAAGGACATCACAAACATCCATGCCCGAGGCAGGATTCGAACCTGCGACCGTAGCGGTCTTGCGGTTCCAGACTGCAGCGCCTTTAACCGCACGGCCACTTCGGCCGGCTGGTGGGAGCAGATGAGTGGTCAGTAACGCTGCTTATCCTTACTTCCTGTGTCCTGCAACCTCTTTGACTCGATGAGAATATCTTCTGCGATGGAATTTCTGTTGTTATGCGGGCGAGATCTGGGATCTGGTACTCGACCCGATATAAGAAAAGTTGCAGGATACTGACGAGGTCATAAGAGTAGTGACATATGCCAACGGCCTGACGATCCTTGAGAAAGCGTAGCTCCAGAAGAAATCTGGAATATAGATGTACACTACTGGCCATTAAAATTGCTACACCAAAAGGAATGCAGATGATAAACGGGCATTCATTGGACAAATATATTATACTAGAACTGACATGTGATTACTTTTTCACGCAATTTGGCTGCATAGATCCTGAGAAATCAGTACTCAGAACAACCACCTCTGGCCGTAATAACGGCCTTGATACGCCTGGGCATTGAGTCAAAAAGAGCTTGACTGACGTGTACAGGTACAGCTGCCCATGCAGCTTCAACACGAAACCACAGTTCATCAAGAGTAGTGACTGGCGTATTGTGAGGAGCCAGTTGCTCGGCCACCATTGACCAGACGTTTTCAATTGGTGAGAGATCTGGAGAATGTGCTGGCCAGGGCAGCAGTCGATCATTTTCTGTATCCAGAAAGGCCCGTACAGGACCTGCAACATGCGGTCGTTGCATTATCCTGCTGAAATGTAGGGTTTCGCAGGGATCGAATGAAGGGTAGAGCCACGGGTCGTAACACATCTCAAATGTAACGTTCACTGTTCAAAGTGCCGACAGTGCGAACAAGAGGTGACCGAGACGTGTAAGCTATGGCACCCCATACCATCACGCCAGGTGATACGCCAGTATGGCGATGACGAATACACGCTTCCAAAGTGCATTCACCGAGATGTTTCCAAACACCGATGCGACCATCATGATGCTGAAAACAGAACCTGGATTCATCCGAAAAAATGACGTTTTGCCATTCGTGCACCCAGGTTCGTCGTTGAGTACACCATCGCAGGCGCTTCTGTCTGTGATGCAGCGTCATCGGTAACCGCAGCCACAGTCTACGAGCTGATAGTCTGTGCTTCTGCAAATGTCGTCGAACTGTTCGTGCAGATGGTTGTTGTCTTGCAAACGTCCCTATCTGTTAACTCAGGGATTGAGTCGTGGCTGCACGATCCGTTACAGCCATGCGGATAAGATGCCTGTCATCTCGACTGCTAGTGATACGAGGCCGTTGGGATCCAGCACGGCGTTCCGTATTACCCTCGTGAACCCACCGATTCCATATTCTGCTAATAGTCATTGGATCTCGATCAACGGGAGCAGCGATGTCGCGATACGATAAACTGCAATCGCGATAGTCCACAATCCGACCTTTATCAAAGTCGGAAACGTGATGGTACGCATTTCTCCTCCTTACACGAGGCATCACAACAACGTTTCACCAGGAAATGCCGGACAACTGCTGTGTGTGTGTATGAGAAATCGGTTGGAAACTTTCCTCATGTCAGCACGTTGTAGGTGTCGCCACCGGTGCCAACCTTATGTGAATGCTCTGAAAAGCTAATCATTTGCATATCACAGCATCTTCTTCCTGTCTGTTGCATTTCGCGTCTGTAGCACGTCATCTTCGTGGTGTAGCAATTTTAATGGCCAGTAGTGTAATATACCCCTGCAAGAATTACGTCGGTAATTGAAGGAGTCAGATTCCCTGTTGCGCCTGAGAAGATCATGTACACTCTGTTAAAATGGAATCTTTTAAGAGACCCAATCATGAAATTAAGCAACAGTTCATCACCAGATACTTGGGCATCTTCTTGGATCAACAACAAAACTATAGCGTACATACTGAAGAGATGACGAAGACAGCTATGAAGATGACGAACAAAATTATCAGTCTCGACAGTTACGATTATAAGCTCCTAAGGCAAACAATGACAACTTATCATTACGCAATGTTAACTGTGATCGTGGGATACTGTGCAAGTGCTTGGGCCCACACACTTTTGCTCATAACACCAGCACGGGTAGTTAACAGGTTGGAACGTAGAATACTTCTTTGGTTGACAGGAGCTTTTGACACTATGTCAGTTGGGACGTTGCAAGTGATACGTGGGATATGTCCATTCAATCTCAAAAAATCGGCGATGTGCTGGGCGAAGAAAGAACAGTATCATGAAATGTTGAATTTAATAGGAATACGAGCCACAATCAAGCAGCAAATTCATAATCAGATCCTCCACCGATGGCAGAAACGATGGGATGATGCTCCAACAGCGGGGCGCTCCTATGATTTCCTGCTAAACATAAAACAGAGACTGGGAATGATGCACCTGAATCCGTCAAGAGACTTGACACGCTTTTCGACTGGTCATAGGTCCTACGTCGCCTATTGGTCTAACACAAATCTCCGAGTATAACAAAGGTACGCCAGAATATTCTATCTGGGGATGTCCGCTGCATGCGGATGTTGCTACTACGTATTGGCAGCAACTAAATAGGCACGGAACACTCAATACGAAGGAGATGCTGCATTGCCAGGCAAATGGCACACCCCGGACAACATCGCTGACGCTATTTCAAGAAAGGCTTGGGTACCGTATTACCCCATCAATCAACCTCCGTGTACTGTATTATGAGAGGCTGCTACAGAAGATCGAGAAGCAACGCAGTGGAGGCAGCTGAGGTAAACAACTGCAGGAGAAGAATTGTCAAGTCCTATTTGCAGCTATCATAACAACACCAGAGCGAAACGCAGCCGCGGGCCGTGTCTTTCCACCCACGGAACAAGAACAGGGGCGACGTGGGCTGGCGTGTGGCTACGTTCCCTACGTTCCCTTGGAAAAGCGAAATCGTTCCCTGCAACCAGGGACTCAACAAACAATGGAGAGCTCCCAAGGCAGGGCATGCCTTTGGACTGGGGAGTGTGGAATGTAACAGACAAGAAATCAAGTTATTATAATAGTAGTGGGTGTAGTTATTTATTCATAGTAGAAATAATATATATTTAATTATTATTGTTATTAGTAATAGTAGAGATACCTATGGTGATGGGAGGTAGGATTGTGTAGGATAGAATTAAATAAACTGACGGAAAAAAATCGCAACACCAAAAAACGTTCTTGATATAGATTAATGAAATTTCTGGAGTACGTTTGTCTAGGTAACATAATTAAACGTTTAACATTGCATGATTATAGGTTAAAGTAAGCGCGAGGCAAGTCATTGCAAATGTGAAGTGTTGGTACATTAATAATTGGTTTAACCCCCTGAATGTTTAATAGAAACCTGCAAACGAACGTTTATTGTGTTGTACAGGTGCCAGTTGTCAGTTTGTGGGATAGAGTTCCATGCCTGTTGCATCTGGTCAGGAATTAAAGGGAATGTAAATGCTGTTTGCGGATGACGCTGGAGTTGTCATCCAATGATGTCCCAACTGTGCTCGGTTGGAAGCAAATATTGCTGGTCGATCTTGTGGAAAGTCAAACAAAGGTATGGGTGAAGGTGCAGTTGCACGACTGTAGGCTGTGGGGAGGAAGTGCGATCAGCAGTGTCCATTTGGTCTAGCGGTTCTAGGCGCTCAGTCCGGAACCGCGCGACTGCTACGGTCGCAGGTTCGAATCCTGCCTCGGGCATGGATGTGTGTGATGTCTTTAGGTTAGTTAGGTTTAAGTAGTTCTAAGTTCTAGGGGACTGATGACCACAGAGGTTAAGTCCCATAGTGCTCAGAGCCATTTGAACCATTTTTTGTGTCCATTTGCACATCACTGGAGATGGGCATACCAGGGGAACAACTGATCCACAGGAAGCCAGAAAGGCGGATCGGGGCAACAACAGGACATCCGCAATAGCCACCCAGGGTTTTGGCCATGGTGTCACATTTGCTTCAGAAGACAGGGGAAAAGAGGATGTTTGTGTGCCAGTTGGACCAACGTGACTCGTCACCTGTGGGTGGACACTATCGTTGCTGGAGTCCAAGCCTTAGCACTCCCTTAGGAGCGTGCCCAACCACCATGTCGGGTGTAATGCATGGAGGGACGCGTGTGAGGTTCCATTGGCGTTGGTGTCAGCAGATGAAGAAGTGTCCAAGGCTGGCGACCATGGAGGAGCTCCGTAAACCTATGATTTCGATAGCCTTCTTCATCTCTACTTAAAAGTAGAGTCCAAGCCTCGGTACTCACTTAGGAGCATGTCCAACCACCATATCGAGTGTAATGCCTGGAGGGATGCGAGTGAGGTTGCGATGGCGATGGTGTCCGCAGATGAAGCCAGTTCTGAGGCTGGCGACCAAGGAGGAGCTCCGCAAACCTATGATTTAGATAGCCTTCTTCATCTCTACTTAAAAGTCTGGACCAGACATTAGGTTCACCATTGGAGGAAGGGTGGAATGGAGAGCTACAGATATGTTTGATGCCAGTGGCAGCACAGAAGTCATCGAAGGCAGAGGCCATGAATTGTAGGCCATTGTCAGAGTCAAATGTGGGAGGCAACCCTAAAATGGCCAAAACTTGGGCTACGTCAGTAAAGGTGGACTCAATTGTGGTGAATGCCATGTGTGCGACATAGGGGTACTTCACATAAGCATACACAATGAGCAACCACACAGAACCCAATAATGGACCTTCAAAATCGAGGTGGATGCGGTCCGAAGACAGGGGAGCAGCAGTCTAGTGGGCAAAGGATAGAGGGGACACAGCCTGCTGGTTGGCACATGCCATAGAACTACAGACGATCTTTTCGATGTCGCTGTTAGTCCCAGGCCAGTACACATGCCGGCATCATGTTGTCAAATGATAAGTGAGATAATGGTGCCAGACATGTATTACAAAGCAAAGGACCTTTCAAGCTGTGGGGTCCTGGTCCATTGAAGCAGCAACACAAGTGGCCATAAGCGGAAAACTGTTCAACATATTTTGACCTTCAGCATCGATGTGGAAGCAGAGGACCTCCTGTTGGTCTAAATCTGGTTCCAAGCCAGCCAATGTATTGTGCAATGCATCAGCATTAGAATGCTGGGCTGTCGGCTTGTACTGGATAGTATAATTGTAGGCACTGGGGAACAACATACAGCGCTGGAGCCATTGAGCGGTTCGTTTTGAGAGATTGGAATGCGGCCCAGATAACGCCACCAGTGGCTTATGATCCATAATTAGAGAGAATTGTGTCCCAGAAAGGTAGACAAGAAATATCTTGACAGCCAACACTATTGCCAAAGCCTCCTTTTCGATCTGTGAATAGTTTCACTGTGCTGGGGTCAGGGTCTTGAAGGTATGTGCAGTAGGCTGTCCTGAACCATCCCTAGCCCTGTGTACCAAGATGGCTCTGATACTGCAGGCAGACATATTGGCAGCCACAACCAATGGGCAGTCAGGAGAACAGGGTGTGAAGTATGGTGCAGATGTCAGCATGGTTTTTAATTTGACAAAAACCTGGTCGTATGCAGGGGTCCAGGTACAATGGACCCCATTTTTACGCAACTGATTGAGAGATTCAAAAATGGTACAAATGGCTCTGACCACTATGGGACTTAACTTCTGAGGTCATCAGTCCCCTAGAACTTAGAACTACTTAAACCTAACCAACCTAAGGACATCACACACATCCATGCCCGAGGCAGGATTCGAACCTGCGACCGGAGCTGTCGCGCGGCGCCAGACTGTAGCGCCTAGAACCGTTTGGCCACTTCGGTCGGCGATTGAGAGATTGTGCAATGTGAGCCGTCTGGGGTAAGAATTTAGTATAATAGTTGAGCTTGCCCAAGAATGTTTGTAATTCAGGAAGTTCTTTGGGTGAGGTAAAGAACTGATGGCGGCAACGTTCCAATTGGTAGGATGGATTCCCTCTTTAGAGAGCCAATGCCCAAAGTACTTTACTACTGACGGAAAAAAAAGCTGCACTTCTGCGGACGAGGCCTTTTCCCTCCGGGTCATGAACATGGTGTGGAGGCTTTCCAGATGCTCCTGGCGGGAGGATCCTGTGACAAGAAGGTCATCTGATGAATTGACACAAGCCGGAATATGCTGTAACAACTGTTCCAGAAATCCGTGGAATATTTCAGGGGCTGAAGAAATGCCAAAGATGAGTCGCTTGCATTTATACAACCCATATGGCTTGTTAAGGACGACAATGTTCTGAGATGACTAATCTAAGGGCACCTGGAGATACGCATCAGCGAGATCGATCGTTCCCAGGCACTTTGGTGAAATCTTCTTGTTGGGACATAGTATAGATTGATACATGCGACTGAGCAGTGATGGATGCCTTGAAATTCCCACACAAGCGAAGAGACCCATTCGGCTTCCAGATGATGACGACGGACATGGCCCATGCACTACATGATCGACAGCCAGAGCTGCCTGTAGACGATCAAGTTCCTTCTTCATGGCAGCCAGCAAGGCCACCGAAATCGTTCTGGCGCTGTAAAAAGGAGACATGCCATCCGTCTGAAGAGTTATGTGCGCCAGAAAGTCTGAAACACGCTACAAATCCGGTTGAAAGAGAGATGAAAGGTCCGTGCAGAGGTCGTCCAGTTCCTGGAAAGGGACCGCAGTGGAAACCACCTTGACTTCATGTGACATAAAAAATCCAAACGCCACGAAGGTGTTGAAGCCAAATACGTTGGTAGCCGAGGGAGGTCATCGACAAGGAGCATCAGAGGCCGGATAACATACTTGTAAGTTGCCGCAATCGATAACTGCCCCCGAAGAGGAACCGCACCGTCACCATAGGCGCCCAAATTGCGTGAGAACAGTGACAACTCCGGTGAACCCAGTCGGGCATAAGTCGCTTGATTGACTGAAGAGACAGTGGGCCCAGTGTACGTCTAAAAACGGATTTCCTGGTGAGACATGCGAAGCGTGAGAAACAGGTCCTGCGTGAAGGGGTCGCCCAGAGGGACTCCCGTCTGCATCGTGTGTACGTGTCCTGGTGCAGTCCGGACATGCGACTGAGACGTAGTGAGCAGAGATGCCTCTCCTTTCCACAGCATGTACAGGAACCCCAACGATCTGGAGAGTCTGCTCGCGAGTGAGAGGAAAAACACTGTAGGCACGAAGGGAGAGGCCGCAGTAGCCGTCGTAGAGGGGCGACTGGAGGCTCAGAAGTCACAGAGACATCGGACAAAGATGAATCACGACGTTGCTGCAACCTGGGGGCCGTCCTACGTTTACGACGCTTGCGCAGAGCACGTGGTGGCACATGAACTACCGCCACTTGCGGCCTTCCATCCAGTCGTTCATTAGCCACCTGTGCAATTCCGAACGAATGAGCGACGCGCAAAGTGTTCTCTAACAATGGGTTTTCCAGTTTCAGCGCCAGTTCAACCACCACATCATGAATCAAGGAATCGGAGTAGGAAGCTTTACTACTTTGATTAGCACATGTAGAATCACATTTTCGGCTTAGTTCTTGTAAGTTTGTGACCCGCGAGCAGTATGACTGTCTCGTCTGTTTATAGTACTGATGAAGTTCTATCCTGGAGGCAACCACATGATACCTCTGCGAATAATAGTTAGTCATCAGATCGCATATGTCCTGAAATGAGAGGGCGACACGGTCAGACAGAGTCGCCAGTTTTCACAGAAAAGATAACGTGTCCAGCGACGCCCAAGACAGAAAGAGCGATCGCTGCAATGAATCGTCCGTGACTTGAAACGCCGTGAAATGTTGCCTCAGTCGATGCAAATACGTGTCGCAGTCCTCCGTAGCGTCAGTGAAAGGAAGAAACGACCAAGGACAGAATCTAGTGCCGATGCAGGGGTACCCGTCCCAGGAGCGCAGCGGCCTACTGCACGCGAAGTTTGTCCGATAAGGGCTGAAGCGACTTTTGTTACAAGTTCGTCTGTCTCTCTGCTGCTGGCACATCAGCTGCTGCTGCTGTTGCTCGAGCAGGCTAACCAATTTAGTTTTCATGCTGCGAAACAACTTCATTTTTTCTCCTCGACAACCGCTATATCACCGAGCCGCCTTACACCGGTTCACACATCAGCGAAACGATGACGATACAGGGCGGGAAGACCGCCTGCGGTCGGGTCTCAAATCCACGCCAGAGTCGAGCAACAGGGCTGACTGAATGGCGAACCCAAAACAAGAAGAGCAAGTTAATAGAAATCTATGCAACAAAGAAGTGCAACACAACGCTGTCAACAGATCAGGTACGAGTCACAATCCAAATCGAGACCAGAGAGGAAAACCAATCTCAAAGCGAAGGCGTCCCCAGTTATTCAGTAGTATGATGGAGATAGTGATGGACGCTATAAGACGAAGTACCCGACCGACTGAGCGGTCTTTTTATTCTTTATTGTTATTTTGATACCTTTACAATAAAGGTAGGCTGCCAGCGGCCTAGCTACGCCGCTCATCGGCCATAGAGAATACATACAGTAAACAGAAAGACAGAAAAAGAAACAAACATGGCGGATAAAACCGGGAGACAGCATAGTAAAATAAATGAAGCCGTTTATGGGCGCACTTTTTGGATAAAAAACGTTCATCACTGCACACAACGGAGAAGACAGAGTTTACACACGTGAACGGAGGAGCATGAACGGAGAGACACTGAAGCACCGACGCGAAGACAAACACGAGCACTGGCGATGATCTCCGACTCACGAAGATGCACCGTTCACACGAAAAAGCTGGGGGCCTGCCAGAGGGAAGAGGTGAGAGTAGGAGGGAGAGGGGTAGGAGGTAGATGCCAGTGGGAGAGAAGAAGGGAGGGGGAGAGGAGAGGGTAGGGGCGGTGTGGAAGCCTGGGGCGGGGGGAGGAAGAGAATAGGGAGAGAAGGGAAAGAGAGTGCCCTGGAGGAAAAACACAGGGGGAGGAAGGGGAGTATCAAAGTTGGTAAGAGGGGTAGATGGAGGGGATTAGAGTATCATCAGGGAGGAGGAGACGGCGGAAGCCACCTTGGGCAAGGATATGGAGGCTGGAGAGATGGAGAGCGGGTGGGATGCAGGAGTACAGGCGCAGCAGCGGACGGGGGTGGGAAAGGATGGGAGAGACAAGCGGGTGAGGGGGATCAAGTCTGCGGGAGGTGTAAAGGATACGTATCCATTCGAGGAAAACGAGGAGGTGTGGGAAAGGAATTAAGTCATAGAGAATCCACGTGGGGGAGGAGAGGCAGATGCGACAGGCGAGGCGGAGCGCATGGCGTTCCAGGTTTTGAAGGTATTTGTAGAAGGTAGGAGGGGCGACGATCCAGGCAGTATGTGCATAACAGAGGACTGAGAGGTCGATGTGCGGCGATATTTATCCCCAATGCGAGGGACACTATTGGCCGGTGTCACTAGGCGAGTGCAGTGCTGCTGCGATACTGCCCTCCAGATCTTTCGAGATCCATTTGTTCCAGCGGGCATTCAGCTTCTGCGCGGCCCGATACCAGAGATATGGTAATCGAGCTGGCCAAGGCAACATGTCGACACTTTATAGAGCATGTTGAATAAAAGCAGTGGTATGTGGGCGAGCGTCATCGTGTTGGAAAACACCCGCTGGAAAGCTGTTCATGAATAGCAACACAACCAGTCGAATCACTAGACTAACATACAAATTTGCGGTCAGGATGTGTGGGATAATCTAGAGAGTGCTCCTGCTGCCATGCCAAATCGCACCCCAAACGTAACTTCAGTTGTTGGCAGCTTTCATCAAAAAACACAATTCACCTCCATCCTGCTCTCTAATTAGCTCTCACTTGACGCCGCTGAAGCTGCAAATGGTGGCGGGTTGGGATCAGTGGAATGCACGCTACAGGGCATCTTGCTCAGAGCTGTCCTTGAAGTAACTGACTTGTAGGAGTTCGTTGTGTAAGTATGGGGCCAACTGATGTTACAGATGAAATGCAATGCGCCATAGCCATATGCCGAATACGATGGTCTTCCCTCTCGGTAGTGCCACATGGTCCTCTGGAGCCCGGTCTTCTCGCAACTGTACATACCCGTGACCACCGCTGCCAATAATCTTGCACAGTGACTACATTCCTGCAAAGTCTTTCTGCGATATCGCAGAAGGAACTACCATCGTCTCATAACCCAATTACACGATCTCGTTCAAACTGAGTGAGGTGTTCATAATGACGTCTTTGTCGCGTTAAAGGCATTTAAGATTAATATCAATTCACTACGTCTAATGTCAAAGGTACCTAAAGTTCATTACCGTTACAGCCTGTATTTAAAGTAAACCTGATTTGCATTTTCATAATGGCGCTAAGAGCGCCACTCTTCTGTGACTGGAGCGAAATTTGAGTAGACGTCGTCTTTCAGAAGCGGAAACTGGGCTACAAACTTTCGTTTACGGCGCACAACTCCTTTATTGGCGTGTGTATTGATGGATATTGCGTAACATATTTAAGAATCAATGCAGCCTGTGTTCAAATTATGGGTAAAAGGCTATAATGGAATGGAATACATAAATAAATATCCGTGCGACGTGCAAGTTCTTTCTTAATTGGTACTGCTTGACGTAAAAAAGTCAGGCATAATGCTATTGCTTGGTGGTTCAATACGACTTCCAATGAATATTATTAAAGGTACGGAGAACGATCTACTGAATATGTATATTGTCACATTTATTAATTCGCAGTTTAGTCTACCTCAGCAATGGGGCATAAGGGTTAGGAACAGTTTTCAGCGACGTTGGTAACCTGTCACTTAATTCTGGCGCAACAGTGCACGTTTTCAGTACCCCTAAGGACCAGTCGCCACCGCGTAAATCTTATAAATGTGCCACCGCCACAGACAGTGGTGCATGGCAAGACCTCCTGGAAGTGGCACAGTGCATACATACACACACACACGGGAGGGGGGGTAGGAGGGGGCGGGGGGTAGGTGGTAATCAGACGGACGCGGACGTGCCCGGCCCAAATCGGGTTTCTGGCTGTGGGGGCGGCGGCGGCGGTGGCGGCGGCGGCGGCGGCCTGGGGGCGGCAGATTTATTTTATTCGCGCCGTGTGCGCCGCTTGTATGTGCCACTCGCGCCCAAAATATGGCTGCCCGAGCCCACCGCCGCACGGCTTGTACGTAATTTGAATAAATTTCGCACCACCGCCCGCGCCTCTCTGCCTGCGGCCTAGCGCGTACCAAACCAACCCCCCCCCCCCCTCCCCCATCCAACTGTTGTGTATTCCTGTGTGGAGGGAGCCGTCGTACTGCCGACCGCTGCGCTACCTAGAAACAAGTAGACTGTGTGCGTAGCAGTGATGACCAAAACACCAAAGAACAAATATTCACTTCAAAACACCCTCTCTTACTGGTTGTACTTTATTTACGGCTGACCACATCAAAACTTTCGATTCCCTCTCAACGAGTAGGAATCACATTTTCATTTTTCTGTGTGATAATTTCATTCCCTTCAGGGGCAAGATGTCAGCTACTGTTTCCATTCTTCAGCCATATGTTGAAAGGAATCTAGCCGGTTTTTCAGTCCTTTCATCATGTTACTCATCTTTACAGTATCACTGTTCGCCGAATTTCGTCTTCCTTGTCTATGCACTGAATGTATCTCTGGTCATACGGAAGTACTAAATTTTTGGGGGTAAGAGTTACAGTATAATTCAGTAATCTTTGGTGTTGAATTTCTAGCCATGGAGCAACAGGACATTTTTTTATCTTTAGTTTAAACATCTATTTCCGTAGGACCAAGTTGAAGACAAAATCTTTGTGGTCATGGAACGAGTGAGTACAACAAAATTACGTCAGAAACGTTAGTAATAGATAAAAAATTACACGAAGCCTTTGTAGACGATAAGCTGCCGACTATATATATTTCCATAATCAACAAAATAGCATAGGAATTGGCTTAATTTCTTCCAGGAACTCCGTGACAGAATAGAAGGGGTGAGTCATAAGGAACGTCTTCAGTTTATACTTGGAAGTGAAAGGATTACTGGCAAGATTTTTTTAATTCGTGTGCTAGCTTATTGAAAATGGATGCACCAGAATGCTGCACCAGAATGTCGTTCGGTTTTGTGCTTAGTATCAACTCAGTAAAAGCAGGTAATTCTTGTGAATTAACTTGTATTGTTAACAACAAATGGCATTAAAGAAATTATATATTGAGAGGCAAACGTCAGAATTGCCAAACTCTTCAACACAGGCCGACAAGAGGTTCGCGAACTTACACGACACGTTGCTCGAACTGCCCATTTCTGAGCCAAGAGTACCGTTTGTACACGGGAACAGTTACCGCAGAATATAATTCCTTATGTGAGAAACGAATGAAAATAAGCAAAGTAGACTATCACTTATTGTACATACTGTTCTACTGGCGGCCGGCCGCGGTGGTCTAGCGGTTCTAGGCGCTCAGTCCGGAACCGCGCGACTGCTACGGTCGCAGGTTCGAATCCTGCTTCGGGCATGGATGTGTGTGATATTCTTAGATTAGTTCGGTTTAAGTAGTTCTAAGTTCTAGGGGACTGATGACCACAGATGTTAAGTCCCATAGTGCTCAGAGCCACTTTTTTTTGTTCTACTGGTAAATATTGTAGCATTCAGCTTTTGAACAATGTCCTTCCTCTCCATAACAGCTTATCATCTATCTGGACACCTAGGAAATTAGATTGTTCAGACTCATCAGTCGTTTCCCGATTCTGTGTAATCAAAATGTTGGTTTCAGCTGAATTCTGTGTTAGAAACAGTAGAAAATGAGTCTTAGTGTGATTTGTGGTCAATTTACTTTCAATGAGCCATATACTTACGTACTGACATACATTTCCTATGTTGCGCTCAACAGTTTTCATTACTAAGATAATATCAACAGGAGATAGAAATATCTTACCTACCGGAAACATCAGACTGTGATAACTATTACTTCCAGGAAGGCTCAGAGCAGCTTGGCGGAAGTGTAGAACACGTGGAATTACAAATACCGCACTCAGAGTAGCTTTACTTTATAATTTCGCTGTCTCACAACAACATTTTGCACTCTGATCTTCATTCAGTCGAGTCTTCGCTAAATTTGTTGAAACGAAAGATGAAAAATAACACGTGCATCTAAATGGATAGTCATCAGGGCCACATAGTGTGAAGGATAAAGGTCATGGGCATCGACTTGCGCCAGGCTTAAAAGTTTTCCTACTTTGGCCTGCCCAGTTTATATAAACTAATGTGGGCACCTTTCCTTGATCTGGTACGCAATAGGATACTTTATTCTTTTTGCCTGTGATTAGCCATTTTTGCAGACTGATGAAGCATGTGGCCTTAACTTCAAACTGCATGTACATTTTCTGTAATCCCGCAATACTGCTCTGCTCGATATGGAATTTTTAACAATTTGTTTAGTTACTTAATGCAACCTAGCGAACCTTACGTTCAAATGTAAAATAATACAATAAACACAGTTTTAATGTTCCTAATAATATTCGTGAGGTAAAAAAATCGCAACACCAAGAAGCAGTTGTTTGACATAAAGGGAAGTTGAAAAGTGTGTTTCTATATCTGAAATATTGCATCAGTAGTTGGGAGATGGGAGCTCGAGCGCAATTCTGATGTCATATTGATTTGCGAATTATTTAAATTGTTTAATTAATTCCAACCCCCAACCACGCCCACCCCCAATCCCACCACCAGATGACGTCCTGACGTCCTGTGGTTTCCTCAGCTAGCTTGTGGGACCCCACTTTCTCCCCCCCCCCCCCCCCCCGCACACACACACATCTCTCCTTCCAAAACTTACGCTCTTGACAGGAATTTCTGATTTTGGCAGGAATTTCGAATTTTGATGGGAATTTCTTCGTTCCACGACTGTGCTGTCGTCCCACTCCACCCTCTACTTCGGAACTGGCGGGAAATTACGAATGATGGTGCCCTTTTGGGACCCCAAACCCTGGTCATCCTGGGTAGAAAGCCCAAATGCACCCCCAACACATGGGAAACTGTCCAGATCCAAAACAGGAAGGTTAGGTTAGTGTAATTTATTTATTTTGGTTGGAAAACTGAAGTAGAGATCGGTGCTAATTTCGCAATTAGTCATAAAGATTGGGCCTAATAACACAACTATATGCATAGCGCTACACAAGGACTACCTAAAATCGCAATACAGCTCAAAAATTGACGATGCCATACAAATGATGTTATCCTAAAGATTGGGCCTAATTACACAACTATATGCAACTATATGCATACCTAAAATCGGAATACAGCTTAAAAATTGTCGATGCCATACAAATGATGTTATCCTACTGAGAAAAATTTTCACATTACGACTCGAAACTAGTGGCAGACGTGCTCAGACTCTTCCCTTCACCTAAAAGGTGGCAGTAAAGGGGGTAAGGTGTAAGATACTACAATTTTTTTGACGGAAAATGTTTTCAGCTGATGAGATGCTGATGCTGGAGGGAGAGAAGCTTAGTAAGTGTATTACCTGCAAGCATACAGCTGAGGACTGTATCTACTGCTGTTTGACGTCAGAGTTCGCTACAGACACCTGTCTGAAAACCACCGTGAAGTCCTTATAATCGAAGCCAATACACGCTGCCACAACTGGTGGAAAATACTTCAGTTGCTTACTTATGCATCCAAATTGTAGTGAAAAAAAAAGGCAGCACTCGTATGCAGTGGGTCATAATGCAACATATGTACTGGCGATTGAAAGAAAATCATCGTCAAAACACAACTACCGCAGAAACTGTCCCCAGAAGATTGCAGAGGGGCAGCAGCTGCAGCCTTGTCCTCCTCTATGCGCGGACATGAACTAAATAACTTGGAGGGAATATTACCTCCCCGCTATTCCAACCCTAATCTCTCCCTCTTCTCGCCGTAGTTGGGGATAGAGACCTTTTCCATACCCTCGCGGATGGTCCACATAGAGATTCTTCTGGTGGTATTGAAATACTGCCTCAAGTCCGCAAAAATCAGTCTCGGATAGACAAAAGACAAAAACAAGATGTGTCATGCAATTTGTTAAACGAATTTCTTGGATAGACTGGATCCCGCTCCCCTCACTGGGACAACAACGAAATTCCGGAACACTCTCCACTCACTTTTTCAAATGTCTGCTGCTTGGAAAGCCGGAAGTCCTCCACCTAAAGCGACCGCAGACCCCAGAGCAGCCACCCACAGATGTGGTTGCAGAGTCTTCAGTACAATGCATCCCCAATGGAAACATGCCTAGGCGGTCAGCGTTATCGACGCCGACAAAAACTGCATATATAATAGAGTGCAATGCCAGCATACCTCAGAACAAAACCGAGATAAATTATGACTATCCTGACCACAGCTAATTTGTCCAGAAGGACAGCTGCAACCTCCTATGGAACTCGCCCACTATGCCTATAGTAGTTCCGACAGCAAGCATACTCCGTTCTGAGAGGGAAAGACGCTGCACTGTAGCAGTTGTGTTTAACATTAATGCGTCTCTTATAATCAAACATCTATTAAAAAGATAAACACCATTGCCGTGACAAGCAATGTCGTTTTTCAACGAAAATAGGTACAGTCAATTTTCTTTTTGTTTTATGAGCAAAATCGATATAGTTTCTGTGTTCGACTGCAGGATGCAATTCGCATCTCATTATTTCGCGACGTGTAACAAAGTGCACCACTGCCGATTACAGATGACCAGTCTGCAGAGACATGTCCACCCTGCGTAGATTCGGGAAAGAAACTTCCACTATTCTGTTGCGAAAGCTACTGATTGCTGCAGAATGTCCTCACTATTTCGAAACCATCATTAGAGTAAAGAAAAAGGAAGAAATTAAATTCTGAAGGAAAAAGTCTATGTTGAGCAATGTCTTTCAGCCTGATGGACAAATTATACGACCTGAGATGTCTCTTCAAGCACATGTGAATTACAAACATTTCATACATGTGAAATAACCTTACAGAATACAAACTTTCACGCCATTTGCTCTCATGGCAGAAAAAAACACAATTATTTGACGTTCGACAACAACAATATATAGATCAGGAAGACATTGCTGTTTTGTACACAGTCTCGGATAGACAAAAGACAAGAACAAGATGTGTCATGCAATTTGTTAAACGAATTTCTTGGATAGACTATATCCCGCTCCCCTCACTGGGACAACAACGAATTTCCGGAACACTCTCCACTCACTTTTTCAAATGTCTGCTGCTTGGAAAGCCGGAAGTCCTCCACCTAAAGCGACCGCAGACCCCAGAGCTGAGCAGGGTAATATTTCGGTATCAAACATGGAACAAGAAAGTGCAGTTGGGAATTCTGATTTAGTCAGCAAGTCTGTAGGGTGTAATTCATTACAACAATCAGCTCCCGTGGTTCAAGATTAAGGTTTTGAATACAGCTGTTAATCAAACTGAGCGAATTTCTAGTCCTTCCTATAGTAGTGCCAAAGATAAGGACAACGATCTTTTGCAGACACAGCTATCACAGTTCAAAGGCGTTAAGGAAAACGACAGATGTTTTGAAGAAGAGATTAAAGAATCAAGGATGAGATGTAACGGTCTAGGCAAGATGCACTTAATAAATGCTCTAAAGTCGGGAGTTAAAACAGTATGAATGGCAATTTGAAATTCAGATAAAAGGTCTTTAAGAGCAATGAGCATCATTTAAGGCTAAAGAAACAGTTACGCTAGAACAATTTAATACAATCACCAAATAGGGAGACGAACTTTCTGTAACCATGACCCAACTGACTAGCAATTGTAACGTCCCTTAGCAAAAGACATATTTTGTAGTAAAGAGAAAATATTGTGCATCGTATTCTGTTATTGTATGGAATTATGTATTTTTTTTATTATTAGTTATTTTAGATAATATCTGTGTCGGCGAGTACTGAAACCGCACAGACGATAAATATCATACAGAGATGAAAAATATCCCTAATATAAATAATACAGAACGAACAGTAATTTCTTTGTCTTCCTCTTGGAGTTACGGGAGTAAGATAGCCTGTGTCGCAGTTGTACATGCTAACGTAGTCTTCTTTTGTCATGGTTAATCGATGTACGCCATTACGTACTCATTTAAAAAAAAAAAGGTGTGTATTGTAGATAAGTTAACATATTTGAATATTTTGAATAGAGTTATTTAATGAAACCTTGCATTATTATTTGTAGTAGCTTGCTTAAATTATTATCCCATCCTTTTAAGACATTTTCAGTTATTTAAATATTATCCGTGGTGCAGAGCTGCGCTACGAACGAACAAGCCGCTGCCGCGGCGCATTCAAACTGTATTAAAAGAAATCGATCATACCGCAAAGAAGCGGGAAGGTAATAGTGAAATAAAATCATCTCTTTCAGCTTCCGGACTTGCAGAGCAGAGCAGCAGATTTTATGATGTGTTTTGCAGGTTGACGCGGGCTGCTGATAATATATTGCTAACAGTACAAAAGAGATAATTTACCTTCGTAACATAATAGGAATTTTGTTGTGCTTAGTTCTGGTCTGGCAAACCTTATAGTGAAAACGTATTTTTCTCCGACAATAGTCTCATGATCTTGTGCTAGTCGTGGTAATTATTGGTGTTTTACGCTTAACAAAAATCCACTGCAAAATGTTGAACAATCTTTGCGAACTGTAACATCAGTATTTCATAACAAAGTAATTTTCATTTTCAATAACTATAAAGTAGGGAAGATATGTTGATTTTATATAGTGAGTTACAGTAACCAAAAATTTTCCTTTAATAGAAAGCTAGATACAGAACAATAAGAACCCAATATATTCTGTTTTGTTGAAAATTAATGATTATAAAGAAATTCTTGGCACAGCATTACTAAAGGTATTTCGCGGCTCTTTTCGTATATGCGTTATTACGCGAGCAATAACAAAAACAAAACCAAAAATAAATAGAAAAGAGTATGTATATATATTTACGCCAAAAAAACGCGAAATTGTCGCCCAAAAACGCGGGGCCCGAATTTGCAGTGGCCACGAAAATAAGAATATTTTAGGTACTTTCTTTCAGTGTTTATTGTTATATATATGTATGTATATAGTGATAAATGTATGTATGTGTATCATGATTAATGCTACGTATTAATGAATGTACAAAAATTTTTCATGAAAAATCGCACCACTGCAAGCAAGTTAGAGGAAACGATCCTGATAGTACTGAGAAACTGTAACGACTACATAATCCGGGGGCAGCCGAACCCCGAGATCAGATAAATAAAAGGTAAGACTACAGTGTAGTTGTCCTGTTTGTAGAAGCTTAACTCCACTGAAGTGATCTCATATCGCTAGTGGTGTGTAGTTTGATGTTAGTGTTTATGACAGGACAAAGTTGATTGTAGATAGTAATTTTTAGTGTGCAGTGTATTGTAGATAAACTAACATATTTTGTGTGCAAGTGAAAAAACTGTCAGGTCTTGTGTTCGAGTAGGTAATTTATGAATATGGTTAAATTGCGTAGTCAACGTCCGAGCAATATGAATACTGAGGAACAGCCATTAGTTAGTGCAGGAAATGTAGAAACGGGTGCATTAAGCAGTACAAGTACTCTCTTGGAGGATATACCATGCGAAAATGTGGGGGCAGGGGCACAGGAAGTGGTGCCACCGCCCACCAGTGCTCAAGGAGAGGTAGATAAAGAAATAGCACCACCTCCAGAAAAGCAAGAACCAGAGAGTGGTAATCTGCCTGGTGGGTATTCACTTCAGGCGATATTAGAGCGCGTGCTGGATTACCAGGCCAAATTCGCGAAACAACAGGCTGAAAAAGACGAAAAAATTGAAATCTTTCTTGCACAGCAAGCCGAGCGAGATCGCCAGCAAGCTGAGCGAGATCGCCAGTTAGCAGAAAATTTACTTGCCCAGCAAGCTGAGCGAGATCGCCAGCAAGCTGAGAGAGATCGCCAGCAAGCTGAGCGGGACCAGCAACTTGTGCAATCGTTAGAAAATATGAAAACAGAGATTGCCCGTATGAAACAGAACTATGAACAGTTCGAAAGGGCGTTTTTGTCGAAATACTGGTCGCCTTGTATACAAGAGCGGCTAAGAAAAGAAGTATACAATCCTGAACCGTACTCACCCCGTCTTGGGAATCTGAGACGGTATTTCGAGAAGTATATAAACAAAACGCGTTACTGGGACGAGCCTATCTCACCAAGAGACATAATAAGACTCCTAAAATCCCATTTACCCCTTCATACCAAAGACAAATTAATACACGTACCAGAAAGCGACATGGAACATTTCCTGTCTGTTCTAGATTCAATAGACTTAATCAAGGAAGACGCAAAAGCAGCGTGTGATCACTCGCGGAATAATGGATCAGGGTGTAAACATGACAGAAATAGTAGTGCACAAAACCACAACCATGGAAATGGTGGGGGTGGTAACAAGCGGCAAGAGCATTCGCAAAATTGTAATAATGGTAGAAGTCAGAACGGGTATGGGCAGCCGCCCCATAATAAAAAGCGTCGATTTGACGACCGGTACGATTCCGGATTGCCAGGGACCAACCGCTGGAAAAATGCGCGAGGCCAGTGGCATAGCAATTACAATGACGGTAATCGTAATTGGAATCAGAATCAGCGACCAAGCCCAGAGCGGCAGGGTAATGACCGGTACGATAACAACAGACCACCACTGCAGAACGCACCTATTGCGCAGTCGTGGCGGCCCACAAACCGAAGCGTAAACGTAGTAGAGGTCGCGGATAATAGCCGTCCAAGTACCTCGCAAGCAAGCCATCCAACAAACTAGAATCGGCCTCGATATGCTCTCCATCGCTGGCCGAGGGGTGGAGTGAGAGCAACATGAATAACAATAGTATCCCTGGAATACATATGCTGCGATACAACGACGGTATCAGTATGGACAGAGATCTACTGACCGAACCGCATGAATGTAAGAAAGATAGCAACGAAAATGTGCAAGCCATAATAGAAGCGAAAATCAATGATGTTGCAGTGAATAGAATCGTGGCACAGGTGCCTCAGTGAGTGTAATGAGTACAGAGTTGTTTAAAGCGCTAGGGAAGGGACGTAGTATACCGACTTTCCCGGTTAATAATTGCAAGGTGTCTGGAGCTATAAGTGCACAGAGCCAGTTAGTTAAGTACCAGGTGCAGGTGGAGATTTGTAAGGAGGGCGAAGCCATAGTGAGCTCGTTCCTCATTGTTAAAGGGTTAAAGGTGGCCTGCATTCTGGGAGTAGATTTTCTCCGTGAGAGGGACGCAGTGATCGACCTCTCCTCGGGATAACTAAGTATAGTTAATAAAGGTAGGAGGATTGAGTTGTCTATGATGAAATCGAAGAGGTACTTGTGCCATGTTGCAATCGAATTAATATCAAAGGTAGGAACCCCTGGGTACTACACTTTAATGATTATTCACCTGTGACGGATCTCTATTATCCGAATATAGGATTTGAACCAAATGTTGGTGAATTTCGAACCAAAGTACAGGAATCTGAAAGTTTAAGCAACATACAAAAGCAACAGTTGACGCAGCTGTTATCAGAATATAACATGGTATTTACCGACCGACCAGGAATAGTCAAAGGGTACCACTATCACATTGAGGTGATGCCTCACAAAACATACTGTCGCGCATCTTACTCCATCCCTTGGTCGAGGAGGGAAGTAGTGGCGAAAGAGATTCGGAAGATGTTGCCACACGAATGTAGCTATTTGTTAGCACATCCCCAGATGGGGAAAATAAAAGGACTGTATCCATGTAAAGAGGTAAAGTTATTTATTCAGTGACATGTCTGATGTAAATAGTAGTGGTAAGAAGATTTCAATTGTGTTTTAGAGTATAAGTATGTTAGTTTTAAGAAAGAATTTATGTATAGTTACAATTTTGAGGAAGTAGAATCAGTAAACTGAGCAATAATATGCAAATGGAAGACATTGTTTACAGACAGTTAGTGTCATTAAAATACTACATGCTCTTCAAGCAATGAATAATCTTTTGTTGATAAAATAATGATTAATTTCTTGAATCATTTTGTAGTAAGTAAGTACAATTAATGATGAAATCTCATATAAATATGTAGCAGATGTAATTGTGTTAGAATTAAGGAACCCTGAGAGAGAGACTGTACTAGCCAAAAATTGACTTTGTAGTACGAAATAATTATGTGATGTGATGTTTACTGCCAATAGTGATCTGAGAACGACACTGGAGCAGAATCCAATAAAAAACAAAACCGTTCCGTGTAACCTATGCTTTGTATGTATGAATGCTTCAATTGAAGCCTGTGTACTTGGTACACGTTCTTGAATATTAATTACATGGTACGCGAATCAAGTTACGCGGAAACTACTCTGTAGTCTTGTAGGACGGACCGTTAAAAATAATACTAGTACTAAATGAAGTATTTATTGAACAATATGCCCAAGTCAAGCTGTCATGCACATGGTAAAATCTGTTTGCTAGATGGGTGATAACCTGGCAAGCTACACTAAAAGAGGAAAAGAAAGCTATGTACAAAAAAAATCACACACCTTTAAATAATTACAAAAAAGCAATATATGCCTAGTAATAGTATTAAGAATATGTAATGAGAAGGTAACACAATGGACTCAATGTAGATGAGAGTGATTATGCTAAGAACAGTTGTTATGCATTAAAAATAAACTGTGTGCATAAACAATCTAGGAAAGGACGGAATATTGTGTGTAGTAGGGACAGAAAATGACTGTTGTATCTGCACCAATATATATGTCGGTATAAGTTAAGTGTTGAGTGACTAACTGTCATAGTGCAGTGCTCAACGAACAGTACACTGTGAGTAAAAACGGTAGTTAGTGATCCGTTCGGAGTCGATTTAAACAAACATCGCTCGACGGAGACATTTAGAATGTGTGTACCGAAATATTTTCGCGTGTTGAAAGACGCTCTGGCAGTGTATCAACCGTGAGAACAAGTGAAAGTGTGTAGTACAATGTGTGTGTGACGAACCCTGAATACCAGTGTCACAATGCCACAAGAAACCTGTTATCACGCCAAAACATCCTGTGCATACCAGTGAAGCGACGGTGTAATGAACAATAAACGCTTTTAACCAAAGTGCATTTTCTTCCACAGCTAATAAGTTGTATCCTTAAAGACAGTACACCGTTGTGGAATATTTGTTTCATGCGTTACGACGGGGAGCCATGCGGAGAGGCAGAGACGGGTGCCGTGCCGTCAGCCAGCCGGTCGCAGGAAACCACTGCCACACGCCGACATTGGTGAATGGTTCGGCGCGGTTCGCGACTGCTCGGGCGCCACCGCAGCACGCCGTCGATGTTGCTGTTAGCAGGTCGTCGACCTCAGCGGTCGTTGGCACGCCGCACTCCAGACGACGCTACGCAACAATTGCTTCGCGCCGCCCGCTCCGTACGACATTGTTGACGTTCAACCGAACATTACCAAACTACGTTGTTCATGTACTAATATGAAAATGATTTATTGAACACGAAATTACGTGACAAACATTTTTTTTGCTGAGTATAACTCAAAACATTCACTTGTTCAATGACATATATCATATGTTTTCGTCATATTAGTGACACAAACTCACACGAATGCCATACAACGGTAGAACGTTTCTCGTGAGTAAGTGTAGAGACAATCCATTACATTGCTATCGAACTGTTTAATGATTGACCTTAATTGTGACACAGAACACAAATGTGAAAAAGTGTAGAAGGTACATTTTTAATATAGAGACTAAAAGGTTTACCATTTTGACATAAATAATCATTGTTATCTGTGAACATTGGATAAAGTCCACCCTTGTTTGATGAACAAAACAGTGTGTTAAGACAAACCAGGCGAGATGACCATGGCTCCGGCGCAGTTTTCCCAGGTTTACTGATCGCACGTAGCCCAAATGGGGGAGCCAGAAAACTGTAATGACCCTGGGACTAGGTTTACGGTCACCTCACAAAGTGTGAAAAACTATAAAAAGTGTAATTAAAACTATAATGTAAAAGAAGAAAGAAGTCAACAGTGAATATTCCAAACAAGGTGATAGACAATGACAAAACGGACGTTAGTGGCAGCATATTGCCGAACATTCTTAACGTTAGTCAATTGCTGCCAGGGGGCATTGTAACGTCCCTTAGCAAAAGACATATTTTGTAGTAAAGAGAAAATATTGTGCATCGTATTCTGTTATTGTATGGAATTATGTACTTTTTTTAATTATTATTTATTTTAGATAATATCTGTGTATACAATCCTGAACCGTACTCACCCCGTCTTGGGAATCTGAGACGGTATTTCGAGAAGTATATAAACAAAACGCGTTACTGGGACGAGCCTATCTCACCAAGAGACATAATAAGACTCCTAAAATCCCATTTACCCCTTCATATCAAAGTAAAATTAATACACGTACCAGAAAGCGACATGGAACATTTCCTGTCTGTTCTAGATTCAATAGACTTAATCAAGGAAGACGCAAAAGCAGCGTGTGATCACTCGCGGAATAATGGATCAGGGTGTAAACATGACAGAAATAGTAGTGCACAAAACCACAACCATGGAAATGGTGGGGGTGGTAACAAGCGGCAAGAGCATTCGCAAAATTGTAATAATGATAGAAGTCAGAACGGGTATGGGCAGCCGCCCCATAATAAAAAGCGTCGATTTGACGACCGGTACGATTCCGGATTGCCAGGGACCAACCGCTGGAAAAATGCGCAAGGCCAGTGGCATAGCAATTACAATGACGGTAATCGTAATTGGAATCAGAATCAGCGACCAAGCCCAGAGCGGCAGGGTAATGACCGGTACGATAACAACAGACCACCACTGCAGAACGCACCTATTGCGCAGTCGTGGCGGCC
This sequence comes from Schistocerca piceifrons, assembly GCF_021461385.2. Lineage (NCBI taxonomy): Eukaryota > Metazoa > Arthropoda > Insecta > Orthoptera > Acrididae > Schistocerca > Schistocerca piceifrons. Next base: position 447,659,592 of record NC_060144.1, on the reverse strand, counting down.
CACAAACCGAAGCGTAAACATAGTAGAGGTCGCGGATAATAGCCGTCCAAGTACCTCGCAGGCAAGCCATCCGACAAACTAGAATCGGCCTCGATATGCTCTCCATCGCTGGCCGAGGGGTGGAGTGAGAGCAACACGAATAACAATAGTATCCCTGGAATACATATGCTGCGATACAACGACGGTATCAGTATGGATAGAGATCTACTGACCGAACCGCATGAATGTAAGAAAGATAGCAACGAAAATGTGCAAGCCATAATAGAAGCGAAAATCAATGATGTTGCAGTGAATATAATCATTGACACAGGTGCCTCAGTGAGTGTAATGAGTACAGAGTTGTTTAAAGCGCTAGGGAAGGGATGTAGTATACCAACTTTCCCGGTTAATAATTGCAAGGTGTCTGGAGCTGTAAGTGCACAGAGCCAGTTAGTTAAGTACCAGGTGGAGGTAGAGATTTGTAAGGATGGCGAAGCCATAGTGAGCTCATTCCTCATTGTTAAAGGGTTAAAGGTGGCCTGCATTCTGGGAGTAGATTTTCTCCGCGAGAGGGACGCAGTGATCGACCTCTCCTCGGGAAAACTAAGTATAGTTAATAAAGGTAGGAGGATTGAGTTGTCTATGATGAAATCGAAGGAGGTACTTGTGCCATGTTGCAATCGAATTAATATCAAAGGTAGGAACCCCTGGGTACTACACTTTAATGATTATTCACCTGTGACGGATCTCTATTATCCGAATATAGGATTTGAACCAAATGTTGATGAATTTCGAACCAAAGTACAGGAATCTGAAAGTTTAAGCAACATACAAAAGCAACAGTTGACGCAGCTGTTATCGGAATATACCATGGTATTTACCGACTGACCAGGAATAGTGAAAGGGTACCACTATCACATAGAGGTGATGCCTCACAAAACATACTGTTGCGCATCTTACTCCATCCCTTGGTTGAGGAGGGAAGTAGTGGCTAAAGAGATTTGAAATATGTTAGAGTGGTATAATAAAATTATTTATTCAATGACATGTCTGATGTAAATAGTAGTGGTAAGAAGATTTCAATTGTGTTTTAGAGTATAAGTATGTCAGTTTTAAAAAAGAATTTATGTATAGTTACAATTTTGAGGAAGTAGAATCAGTAAACCGAGCAATAATATGCAAATGGAAGACTTTGTTTACAGACAGTTAGTGTCATTAAAATACTACATGCTCTTCAAGCAATGAATAATCTTTTGTTGATAAAATAATGATTAATTTCTTGAATCATTTTGTAGTAAGTAAGTACAATTAATGATGAAATCTCATATAAATATGTAGCAGATGTAATTGTGTTAGAATTAAGGAACCCTGAGAGAGAGTCTATACTAGCCCAAAATTGTCTTTGTAGTACGAAATAATTATGTGATGTAATGTTTACTGCCAATAGTGATCTGAGAACGACACTGGAGCAGAATCCAATAAAAAACAAAACCGTTCCGTGTAACCTATGCTTTGTATGTATGAATGCTTCAATTGAAGCCTGTGTACTTGGTACACGTTCTTGAATATTAATTACATGGTACGCGAATCAAGTTACGCGGAAACTACTCTGTAGTCTTGTAGGACAGACCGTTAAAAATAATACTAGTACTATATGAAGTATTTATTGAACAATATGCCCAAGTCAAGCTGTCATGCACATGGTAAAATCTGTTTGCTAGATGGGTGATAACCTGGCAAGCTACACTAAAAGAGGAAAAGAAAGCTATGTACAAAAAAAATCACACACCTTTAAATAATTACAAAAAAGCAATATATGCCTAGTAATAGTATTAAGAATATGTAATGAGAAGGTAACACAATGGACTCAATGTAGATGAGAGTGATTATGCTAAGAACAGTTGTTATGCATTAAAAATAAACTGTGTGCATAAACAATCTAGGAAAGGACGGAATATTGTGTGTAGTAGGGACAGAAAATGACTGTTGTATCTGCACCAATATATACGTCGGTATAAGTTAAGTGTTGAGTGACTAACTGTCATAGTGCAGTGCTCAACTGTGAGTAAAAACGGTAGTTAGTGATCCGTTCGGAGTCGATTCAAACAAACATCGCTCGACGGAGACATTTAGAATGTGTGTACCGAAATATTTTCGCGTGTTGAAAGACGCTCTGGCAGTGTATCAACCGTGAGAACAAGTGAAAGTGTGTAGTACAATGTGCGTGTGACGAACCCTGAATACCAGTGTCACAATGCCACAAGAAACCTGTTATCACGCCAAAACATCCTGTGCATACCAGCGAAGCGACGGCGTAATGAACAATAAACGCTTTTAACCAAAGTGCATTTTCTTCCACAGCTAATAAGTTGTATCCTTAAAGACAGTACACCGTTGGGGAATATTTGTTTCATGCATTACGACGGGGAGCGATGCGGAGAAGCAGAGACGGGTGCCGTGCCGCCAGCCAGCCGGTCGCGGGAAACCACTGCAACACGCCGACATTGGTGAATGGTTCGGCGCGGTTCGCGTCTGCTCGGGCGCCACCGCAGCACGCCGTCGATGTTGCTGCTAGCAGGTCGTCGACCTCAGCGGTCGTTGGCACGCCGCGCTCCAGACGACGCTACGCAACAATTGCTTCGCGCCGCCCGCTCCGTACGACATTGTTGACGTTCAACCGAACATTACCAAACTACGTTGTTCATGTACTAATATGAAAATGATTTATTGAACACGAAATTACGTGACAAACATTTTTTTTTTTTTTTTGCTGAATATAACTCAAAACATTCACTTGTTCGATGGTATATGTCATATGTTTTCGTCATATTAGTGACACAAACTCACACGAATGCCATACAATGGTAGAACATTTGTCGTGAGTAAGTGTAGAGACAATCCATTACATTGCTATCGAACTGTTTAATGATTGACCTTAATTGTGACACAGAACACAAATGTGAAAAAGTGTAGAAGGTACATTTTTAATAGAGAGGCTAAAGGTTTAACATTTTGACATAAATAATCATTGTTATCTGTGAACATTGGATAAAGTCCACACTTGTTTAATGAACAAAACCGTGTGTTAAGACAAACCAGGCGAGATGACCATGGCTCCGGCGCAGTTTTCCCAGGTTTACTGATCGCACGTAGCCCAAATGGGGGAGCCAGAAAACTGTAATGACCCTGGGACTAGGTTTACAGTCACCTCGCAAAGTGTGAAAAACTATGAAAAGTGTAATTAAAACTATATTGTAAAAGAGCAAAGAAGTGAACAGTGAATATTCCAAACAAGGTGATAGACAATGACAAAACGGACGTTAGTGGCAGCATATTGCCGAACATTCTCAACGTTAGTCAATTGCTGCCAGGGGGCATTGTAACGTCCCTTAGCAAAAGACATATTTTGTAGTAAAGAGAAAATATTGTGCATCGTATTCTGTTATTGTATGGAATTATGTATTTTTTTTAATTATTATTTATTTTAGATAATATCTGTGTTGGCGAGTACTGAAACCGCACAGACGATAAATATCATACAGAGATGAAAGATATCCCTAGTATAAATAATACAGAACGAACAGTAGTTTCTTTGTCTTCCTCTTGGAGTTACGGGAGTAAGATAGCCTGTGTCGCAGTTGTACATGCTAACGTAGTCTTCTTTTGTCATGGTTAATCGATGTACGCCATTACGTACTCATTTTTAAAAAAGATAAGTTAACATATTTGAATGTTTTGAATAGAGTTATTTAATGAAACCTTGCATTATTATTTGTAGTAGCTTGCTTAAATTATTATCCCATCCTTTTAAGACATTTTCATTTATTTAAATATTATCCGTGGTGCAGAGCTGCGCTACGAACGAACAAGCCGCTGCCGCGGCGCATTCAAACTGCATTAAAAGAAATCGATCATACCGCAAAGAAGCGGGAAGGTAATAGTGAAATAAAATCATCTCTTTCAGCTTCCGGACTTGCAGAGCAGAGCAGCAGATTTTATGATGTGTTTTGCAGGTTGACGCGATCTGCTGATAATATATTGCTAACAGTACAAAAGAGATAATTTACCTTCGTAACATAATAAGAATTTTGTTGTGCGTAGTTCTGGTCTGGCAAACCTTATAGTGAAAACGTATTTTTCTCCGACAATAGTCTCATGCTCTTGTGCTAGTAGTGGTAATTATTGGTGTTTTACGCTTAACAAAAATCCACTGCAAAATGTTGAACAATCTTTGCGAACTGTAACATCAGTATTTCATAACAAAGTAATTTTCATTTTCAATAACTATAAAGTAGGGAAGATATGTTGATTTTATATAGTGAGTTACAGTAACCAAAAATGTTCCTTTAATAGAAAGCCAGATACAGAACAATAAGAACCCAATATATTCTGTTTTGTTGAAAATTAATGATTGTAAAGAAATTCTGGGCACAGCATTACTAAAAGGTATTTCGCGGCTCTTTTCGTATATGCGTTATTACGCGAGCAATAACAAAAACAAAACCAAAGTAAATAGAAAAGAGTATATATATATATATATATTACGACAAAAACGCGAAAACATGATAAGCAAGAATCGTTTCTCATCGAATCCGAACAGTCCCTCTGAATTAATAATAATTTGACTAAACTACCGATACGTTTGCGGCTCACAGTTTCTCGAAAAATACAGACGCGAAAAAATGGAGGTAAAGAAAAAAGTTTATAGCGGGACAGAGGATGTACCAGAGAGTTCGGCTTAACCGCAGTCTTCTTCAGTTCTTTATTATTTATCCCGCCTGATAACATGGTCTGCTAAGTGGATGTGGATTAAGATTTACACCCTCCAGATTTCTTTATAATTGAATGTCGGCCCATCGCTGTCTAGGTCGTCCCCTGGGCCCCTTTCCCATGACTTGCACTGTGTGCTGCCTATGGAATGGTATCGTACTCTGCACACAGTCCATGTCCAGACCATTCCAGGCGGCTTTCTCCCATTTTCTTCTGGATCGGTACGACCTCACAACGTTTTCTGCCAGTGCCTTTCGAAACGTGAACCTATCGAGTGATGCAACCTGTCCATCTAAGCATCTCAGTCTCCAAGGCCCACAGTCGTCGTTCTGCCTCTTTCGTAGCTGGCTAACACTCGGTGCTTTAGGAGCAACGGGACGGATGACAGTCCGTTACATATTTGACTTCAAATAATTCTTAATCTGACGATCGCATGGACCCCAGTTGTCATTCGCCCCTGCTTGCGCCCTTGGTTTGACCTTGTCTGTAAGTTGACCATCGCCAGAGATTGTACTAGCAATATGCTTAAATTGTTACTGGTATTAGATCTTCTCCGTCAACGGTAATGGCCCAAAATTATCATGGATTTGATGTAATGTACTGAGTTTTGTTTTTCTTGACCCGCAGGCCATATCGCGCAACTGTCAGAGGTATTACTAAGCTAAAATGTAAATGTCATGTGACTAGGACCTCCCGCAGGGTAGACCGTTCGCCGGGTGCAAGTCTTTCGATTTAACGCCACTTCGGCGACTTTCGCGTCAATGGAGATAAAATGATGATGATTAGGAAAACACAACACCCTGTCCCTGAGCGGGGAAAATCTCCGACCCAGCCGGGACTCGAACCGGAGCCCTTAGGAGTGACATTCTGTCGCGCTGACTACTCAGCCACCGGGGGCGGACGGTGCTAAACTGATATTCTTCTACTACTTACCTTTCTAAGTGCTGCTGTGATCATTTTATAACGTACTAACGTACTGACTGTTAAAAGAAGAGGGCTGCAAGACCCAATCCGGCATACATATTTAACTTATCGCATTACTGTCCACAGCAACCAGTACTCGACTAATGGGTACTTCAATAGCACAGAATAATATTTGTTCGATTGCAAGATAGCCCACGTGGCACGCTTCGTCTTGCATTAAGCTGACACGTTGAATCATTAAAGGTATTAGACTGCTGGACAACAAAAATGTCTGAAGATATTTTAATAAGAAATGAAATATTTGGCGTAATACAACAAACAGTGAACGTTAAGAAAAAGTTACGTAATATTCACACATCAACACAGGCTTTTTCTACATCGTCTCCACCGTCCTTGCAGTTAGTATCAATCATCAGACACCAGAAGTAGCAGCTCATGAATAAAGAAAAAGATATCAATTGTGTAAGAAAGCCACTAGGATATAAAACGTATGGCGGATAAGAGAGCAATAAGATGAAACTGAAAAATGATTACATATAGGTCTGCTGCTAATAATTAGTAAAGTCTTTAGAAGATCAAAACCAATTGCAGAACAATTTAGATAACATATCTGTATGATGCGAAAATCGGGAGTTGACCCTAAGTAATGAAAAGTGTGACGTCATTCACGTGAATGCTAAAATGGATCCGTTAAACCTCGGTTACGAGATAAATTAATCAAATCTAAAGGCTGCAAATTCAGCTAAATACCTAGGAACTACGGTTACGAACAACATAACCTGGAAACAACACATAGAAAATATTGTGGGGAAGGCGTAGCGAAGACTGCGTTTTACAAGATACAAGAGACCTACTAAAGAGGCTGCCTACACTACACTTGTCCGTTCTCTTTTAGAGTATTACTGCGCGGTGTGGGAATGTTACCGGATAGGATTAACGGAGTACATCGAGGAGGTTCAAAGAGGGGCAGCACGTTCCGTACTGTCGAGAAATAAGAGAGAGAATGTCATGGACATGATACAGGATTTTGGGTAGAAATCACTAAAACAAGGACGTTTATCGTTGCGGCGAAATCTTTTCATGAAATTTCGATCATTGCTTTCTCCTGCGAAAATACTTCGTTGACATGATGTACATAGGGAGAAACAATCATTACAATCATCAGAACAAAATAATCGAAATCGGAACTCGCACGGAAAGATATAGGTGTTCGTTTTTTCTGCGTGCTTTTCGAAAGTGGAATAATGGGGAATTACTGCCAGGCACCTATGTGTCATCTGCATAGTGGCCACGTGGAGTAGGGAATATGGTAATTTAATATGATTCTATGGGAGTAGGTAATATGTCAAAGGATCAAAACAGACACGATACGAATGTTTAGACACTATACGAATGTTTAGACCTTGTATAACAAGAACTAACTGTTTAACATCGTAATCAGACTGAAGAAAAATATTTTTTGGGGGGGGGGGGGTGGGAATATGGGGGTAGTGGGGTGAGGGGGGGAGGGGGGGAAAGAAAAATAATTCTGTGAAAAAGTCTGACGGTAACTTCTGGGCCCTGAGCAGATGTCAGTGAGACGTTGGAAACGTGTCTGTCAACTATAAAGCTCGTGGTGTGTTTAGCAGGCCGGCTCTTCCTTCTGGTGTCCAAAATCTGTAAACAGAAAACATAGTATAAAACTATTCTGCGAACATTCATCTCATCTCCGTCTCTAAAAGAATATTCGACAATATTCTGGGAGAGAGTTGATGATAAGATATAGATAAGCGAGGAAGGTACATCTTATCAGTTACGAAAAGAATAATATAAACGAAAAGTGGGAGCGTTAGTTTTGAGAGGGTTTAACCATGATTCCATCTCTGCTGACTATATTCTGTTTTCAGTTTGAAAACCAGTCTCTACATTAAACTTGAACTTGTGAGTTCATAAGATATTATGACTGCGGTTTTAACGTTCTGAAACATTCCCCTATAAAAAATACCTAACCCGCAAGTGAACAACAACACGATCTGACTAAGTTTTACCTTGTATGCAGCAGTCGCTAATAAATTTCTCATAGTGCAACGGAATAATGAAAGTGGGATTTAATAGAAGCTAAACTAAAACAACTTTAAGTCATGTCGTTTGCAACAAATCTCATATAGATACCTCCTATCGTGCCATTAAGTCCCACTGCGATGCTTACTTAACTCGTTAGTCGAAAATCTCATTTAAAAATGAAACGTTCTGTCTGCTGAAGGCAGATCATTCTTTATCGTACTCAGATATAATTAAATTGAATGTAATTCTGTTGCGAAGAAGGTTCTTAAGTGAGCACATATGAGGACTGAAACAAAGATCAAGAGAGTCGAAAATGATTTCGTTAGAGTCACGCACTATATGAATTATGAATGCACTTGTATATGTCGTGCGGAAAATGAATACGAAGACTGATGTCATGCATACTAGCGTCCTTCAACGGTCCACGTCACAGCACATTGCCACACTATTGCAAGAGCCATAAAAACAATGCTGTATTCATATTAGCGCTGTTGACGTTATTTAATGAGGGAAAATGCAGTAGGACAGACAACTTGCAGACCCAGATGAAAGAACAGAAAATGGATATTGCTATCACCCGTTCAACCGAGTTGTGAAATCGAGCTAAGGAAATAACATCGTTCGTATGAAATACAACACCAAAGTTGTTGTTGTTGTTGTTGTTGTTGTAGTCTTCAGTCCAGAGACTGGTTTGTTGCAGCTCTCCATGCTGTTCTATCCCGTGCAAGCTTCTTCATCTCCCAGTACCTACTGCAACCTACATCCTTCTGAATCTGTTTAGAGTACTCATCCCTTGGTCTCCTTCCCTCTACGATTTTTACCCTCCACGCTGCCCTCCAATACTAAATTGGTGATCCCTTGATGGCTCAGAATATGTCCTACCAACCGATCCCTTCTTCTAGTCAAGTTGTGCCACAAATTTCTCTTCTCTCCAATTCTATTCAATACCTCCTCATTAGTTATGTGATCTACCCATCTAATCTTCAGCATTCTTCTGTAGCACCACATTTCGAAAGCTTCTATTCTCTTCTTGCCTTAACTATTTATCGTCCACATTTCACTTCCATACATGGCTACACTCCATTCAAATACTTTGAAAAACGACTTCCTGACATCTAAATCTAAACTCGATGTTAACAAATTTCTCTTCTTCAGAAACGTTTTCCTTGCCATTGCCAGTCTACATTTTATATCCTGTCTACTTCGACCATCATCAGTTGTTTTGCTCCCCAAATAGCAAAGCTCCTTTACTACTTTAAGAGTCTCATTACCTAATCTAATTCCGGCAGCATCACCCGATTTAATTTGACTACATTCCATTATCCTCGTTTTGCTTTTGTTGATGTTCATCTTATATCTTCCTTTCAAGACACTGTCCATTCCGTTCAACTGCTCTTCCAGGTCCATTCCTGTATCGCATGAATAAGCCTGAAAAACTGCATAACGCGTAATTATGGAAAGGATATACAAGCAAACAATCATTTCGCCCTAATCCTGGACGATGTCGCTTCAGTGTGCCTATTTTAGTATCACAAGAGAAGCGGCAGTTCTAAACAGTTCGGCACTTCCAAGCAGTAAATGAAAGCGTGTTCATGGCAGCAAGTGGAAGCGAGGGGTGCCCCTTTGTCCACAAGTCATGCGGGGCCTCGCTAACTAAACTCCACGCCAAGCAGTACTATCGGCAGGTTAATCTCGCAGGTCAGTGAATTGCTTTAGACATGCCTCTGCGATATTCAACCAAAGACAAAGCTAGTCCAGCAGACGGAAGGTCTTTGAGACATGCAAGTTCTAAATTTAGTGTGTCTATAGACCACAATTTTCAGGTTGTATTCTGAACAGTTAATGAATGCAGTTACGCAACATCCTAGGACAGGAACAAAGGTACTCAGAAAGGATACAGATGTTTAGGTCCGGCAGATACCCAGTTATTTTTGTATAGAATTGTGTGTGCGCTTTTAACGACCGTTTGAAAGAGTAGGTATGATGGTAAGCGCTAGATAGTTATTAACTATGAACAAAGCAAATGAATTGCTAGTAAAGGCCTTACAAACGTATAAATTACACGTGCTCTTTGGAAGTCAGATCTGGAAGGCGAGCTTCTAGCAGACAGGGATGTGGAGCCATGCCGCCTCCAGTGTCATGGCCAACGTGCAACGCTTCTCAGTTAAGGATCGCCGCGCGGAGTGGCAGCGCGGTTTAAGGCGCCATGTCACGGACTGCGCTGCCACTCCTGTCGGAGGTTCGTGTCGTCCCTCGGGCGTGGGTGTGTGTGCTGTTTTTATCTTAAGTTAGTTTAAGTAGTGAATAAGTCTATGGATCGACGACCTCAGCAGTTTGGTCCCATGGGAATTCACACGCATTTGAACAAATGGTTCAAATGGCTCTGAGCACTATGGGACTTAACTTATTAGGTCATCAGTCACCTAGAACTTAGAACTACTTAAACCTAACCAACCTAAGGACATCACACACATCCATGTCCAAGGCAGGATTCGAACCTGCGACCGTAGCGGTCGCGCGGTTCCGAACTGCAGCGCCTAGAACCGCTCGGCCACTCCGGCCGGCATATTTGAACATTTTTCAGTTAAGGATCCATAACGTGAACAGCCCGACCGAGGTGGTCCCACACATTCGTGATTGGATTCAAATGCGAGTTTATTGGCCGAGGGAGTACGGTGAACTCATTTGGGGTGCCCTTAAAATCACGCACGTACGCTGCGAGCTTCGTGTCACGTCGCATTGTCCAGTTTGTAGATGCCATCGTGCCGAGGAGAAACGAAGTGCACGTAAGGGTGGACATGCTCGCCAAGTTAGATGCATACTTGTGTTGATTCAGCCTTCCAGAATGACGAGATAACGCAGAAAATATCCCCCGGCCTGGACCCTTCGACGATCGCTGCAGGGCGTTTGCTTTCAGAGGTTCCACGTCGTACACGCCAACAGCCATCTGTCCAATGGAGCATAAAAAGTGATTCATCCGGAAAGGCCACCTGTCGCCACTCACCGGACTTCCACTAGCACTGTTGGCGTGAAAATCCCAGCATTCGTCGCCGATGAACAGCAATCAGCTTGAGTGTATGTACCAGGCACCTGCTGCGGAGGCGCATTCATAGCAGTGTTGGTTGAGCGGCCATCGAGGAGACACTCCTGGTAGCCCCTTGGTTCATCTGGGTGATCAGTAGTTCAACAGTTGCACTTCTATTCGACAGTGCACATTACTGCAGCCGTCGTTCACCGGTGTCATCTATGATCTGTAGTGCACTGCAGTTTGGCGCCAGTTTTTTTTTTCTTTATTGGATTTCGATTCCCCCCAGTTGGGGGGAGGCGGGCTGGCAGCAGCACAATACGTCTCTCTGCAGCCTACAGTAAAGTTAAAAAACAGAATCAGGAGGTATGAAAAACAAACAAAAGCAGGCGATAAAACGGTGACTGTAAGAAACTGAAACAAGGAGAAAAATATACGAAGAAAATACAAAAACAAAATGGTCAGCGATGCTGATTAAAGCAAATAGTAAACAGACAGGCACAATTTAAAAAACACGGTGACAGTCTGGTATCTGTTTGCACGAGGTAAAGAAAACACAACTCGTGACAGTATGGTGGCTGTTTGCAACACTGACAGTGGACACACAACACTGAGCACTCATTTAAAACAGCACTATACAGGCGACACAGCGGAAGATGGAGGTGGGAAGGACCCATAGCGATGAGGGGGAAAAGGTGGGAGGAGATGAAAGGAAAAGATGGGGGGGGGGGGAGCCGACGAAGGGAGTGGACATAGAAAAAATGGGGACTTGGTGGACGTGAGAAGGAGTGGGAAAGGCAGTGGAGGGGAGAGCAAAAAGGACTTGGGGGGAGAGAAGGAAGGCTGAGAGAGGGTAGGTGCGGAAAAAACAGGATGGAAGGGTGGGAGGGAGCCCGGGAAAAGGACAGAGGAAGAGAGGTGGAGGTGAAGATCACAGTTGATAGGAGGATAAATGGAGGGAGAGAGGGCATCATATGGGAGGGGGAGTAGATGGAAGCCACCTTGGGATAGGTATAGAGGTGGAGGATATGAGGGACATAACGGTGAAGGCGTGGCAGAAGGTAGGGGTTGGAGAGGAGAGGAGCAACCAGGGGATGAGGGGGATCAAGGCGGCGGGAGGTGTAGAGGACATGGATATGTTCGAGGAAAAGGAGCAGATGCGGGAAAGGAATCAGGTTGTAGAGGATCCACGTGGGAAACGGGAGGTGTATACTGAAGGAGAGGCAGAGTGCATGGTGCTCGAGGATCTGGAGGGACTTATAGATTTTGGGAGGGGAGGGGGGCGGCGGATATCCAGGCGGGACTGGCATAACAGAGGATGGGACGGATTAATGATTTGTAGGTGTGGAGTCGGCGCCGGTTTTGTTTTCCTTTATTGTCATTTCCATTCCCCATCAGGGGCGGGCTGGCAGCAGCATAAGTGGTGCTCTTCAGCCAAGAGACATAAATTGACAGGAAGACATTTAAAAGCAATATAAAGGAGATAACATGGCGGAATATAGAAACAAAAAAGGCGGAACAGAAGCAAATAAGACATAGAAAGCAGTGACTCTAAATAGGAGACAAAAATCTAAAAGAAACACACACACACTACATTAAAAGGCACCAGGCAAAGTACGGCCGGAGCATAAAAGTCCGTGGAACGAGTAAAACAGCCACATGACAGATAGCTTAGCAAGGAACTGTCACGGACAATAAACAGGTAGAGCACACAATTAAAACCCACATCACTAGGTGACACTGTAGAATGGCACGGAAACACAACACTAACGTAGCACGCTGATACCGAATGAAAACCAGGGAGGATCTATGTGGGAGGGGGGACAAGGGGAAGGAGGCGACGAGGATCGGCACCAGCACTATTTTAGCATACTTTAACCATGGTGGCACGCGAGCGTTTTACATACTTGGCCGTTTCAGAAATTCTTCCTCCCTTTGTCTGAAAGCCAATGATTATGCCCTTTTGGACGTCAGCTAAATCACTCCTTTTCCGCATTACGACAACGGCTGGACTGTGTTCTGTTTCCCCCCTCCCCCCACACATGCTTCATTTACCCTCCACAGTTAGTGCTACCATCTGCAGCCCGTGAGTGGTATTGAGGTCGATTTCAAACAGAAGCGGTGGTTGCATTTGTGTGACTGGACCATGCAGAATTGGCACCGAGTAGACGAAGCGCATGATTTCTGCTAACTAGAAAGCAAGGAAAGAAGCACACGTATAGAGTGGAGATTGATTCGGATTACGAGGGCTTGCATTAGCAGAAGAGTATATTGATTCGATTGTTTGTTGAGAATTAGGAATAAATATCTGAAATTTTGGTTTGGCACTGGACTGTGCTGCAAGGAAACCTGGAAAGTGGAGAATGTGAAAGAGAAAATACTTCAAGCCATTTTACGTGCTGTGTGAAAGAATAATGCTGGAAGTTTACTGGACATGGAAAATATGAACTAAGGACATACGATTCAGAATAGCCTAGGAGAAAATATTACAAAACAAGGTAGGCGTTTCGGGAACGCCTGATAAAGCATCGGGGTGTAGTTAGCGTGGTCTACGTAAAGAGTAGCAAAGCAGTAGGACCGCAGAGTTGAAGAAATCTGAATAAGATACGAGGAAACAGATAAAAATATGAAATGATTAGGGAAGGTTGAAAACAATTAGTGGTACAACTGTTGCAAGATTCTAACATGTTACTTGCCTGAAGCTTTGTAAACATGAATAGGTTTTTAACAGTCGGTTTAAGGGTTATTCTGTAAAAATATGCGTCAACGAATATACGTGATTCTGTTTTTTGGATACTTATTTAGTTTTTCCACTCACTCAGTGGTTCGTTTACTGGAATCTAATTACATCCATCAGGCAAGACGATGTGAATTTGTGCTAATGTAAAGATAACTGTTCATGATGATAACTGTGCATGAAAGCTAATGTGATCAATGTGACATTCTAAGGAAACATATTACTGCCCAAAATGCTTAGAATAATGAAAAACTCCTCACGTTTTCTGGGGTAAAAATTAGAAGAAAACGAAAGTGAATATGAGGAAAAAAACACGGGTAGTGCAGTGGATGGCACACTGGACTAACATTTGGGAGGACAACTGTTCAAGTCGCCGTCCGGCCATCCTGATTAAGGTTTTCCGCGCTGTCCCTGAAACGCTTAAGGCAAATGCTGGGATGGTTCCTTCGAAAGGGAACGGTCCCTTCCCTTCTCCATCCTTCTCTACCCCGAGCTTGTGCTTCGTCTCTAATGACATTGTTGTCGAAGGGACGTTAAACACTAACATCCTCCTCCCTGCAAAATAATCGCTCTGATCTGCAGGCTTACAGTGTGTGTTACACACAGCGGAATTTCAGCTGAGTTTATTTAATTGTTTGCTTTTCCATTTCACTTACTCCAATTATCTTTGTACTTAGTGTTTACTTACTGGAAACAGCACAGGCCCAATTTTGGTAGGGATGCGTAAGTTCGAAGTCAGAAGCTAGTACAAGGCCAGAAGTGTTCCAACATACCTACAATAATATGCGCAGATCAGATTCAATTAGAAGCTTGGCTTGTCACTTTATTCGAGTTCTTCTGTACGTTGTAAGCGCTAAAGAATTATTGAACCTATTTTATTCGCAATATTGGAGATACAGTAATGGAATTTTGGTACCTTGTAAACAAAATAAAAAAAACTGTTATGGACGCGTATTCAATTACAGATAGATGTAAACATGCAGAATACGGCGCTGCGGTCGGCGACGCCTATATAAGACAGCAAGTGTCTCGCGCAGATGTTACATCGGTTACTGCTGCTGCAATGGCAGGTTATCAAGACTGAAGTCACTTTGAATGTGGTGCTATCGTCGGCGCATTAGCGATGGGACACAGCATCTCCGATGTAGCGATGAAGTGGCATCTTCCCGTACGACCATTTCACGAACGTACCGTGAATACCATGAATCCGTTAAAACATCAAATCTCCGACATCGCTGCGGCCGGCAAAAGGTCCTGCAAGAACGGGACCAACGACGACTGAAGAGAATCTTTCGACGTGACAGAGGTCCAACCCTTCCCCAAATTGCTGTTGATTTCATTGCTGGCACATCAACAAGTGTCACCGTGAGAACCATTCAACGGAACATAGTCGATATGGGCTTTCGGAGCCGAAGGCCCATTCGTGTAACCTTGATGACTGCACAACACAAAGCTTTACGCCTCACCTGGGCCAGTCAACACCGAAATTGTACTGTCGATGACTGGAAACATGATGCCTGGTCGGACGAATCTCGCTTCAAATTGTATCGAGCTGATAGACGTGTACGTGTATGGAGACAACCTCATGAATCCGTGGACCCTACATGTCAACATGGGACTGTTGAAGTTGGTGGAGGCTCTGTAATGGTGAGGGGGTTCAAATGGTTCAAATGGCTCTGAGCACTATGGGACTTAACTGCTGAGGTCATCAGTCCCCTAGAACTCAGAACTACTTAAACCTAACTAACCTAAGGACATCACACACATCCATGCCCGAGGCAGGTTTCGAACCTGCGACCGTAGTGGTCGCGCGGTTCCAGACTGTAGCGCCTAGAACCGCTCGGACACTCCGGCCTGCTGGTGGGTGGGGGGGGGGGGCATCTGCAGTTGGAGTGATATGGGACCCCTGATACGTCTAGATACGACTCTGACAAGTGATACGTATGTAAGCAGCCTATCTGATCACCAACATCCATTTATGTCTATTGATCATTCCGACAGACATGAAAAATTCCAGCAGGACAGTTCGACACTTCACACGTCCAGAATTGCTACAGAGAGGCTCTAGGGACACTCTTCTGAGTTTAAACACTTCTGCTGACCACCAAACTCCCCAGTTATGAACGTTATTGAGCATGTCTGGGATGCCTTGCAACGTGCTGTTCAGAAGAGATCTCCATCCCCTCGTACTCTTACGGATTTACGTACACCACTGCAGGATTTATGATGTCAGTTCCCTCCAGCATTACTTCAGACATTAGTCGAAACCATGCCACGTCATGTTGCGGCACTTCTGGGTGCTCACGGGGGCTTATACGATATTAGACAGATGTACCAGTCTCTTTGTCTCTTCAGTGTACATTTGGAGGACAGCATTGTATGGTAACGAATCATGGACTGTAGAAACCTTGGAACGTTAGAGAATTGTAGTGCTTGAGGTGTGATGCTAAAGAAGGATAGGAAAGGGATTTTGCATTAGAAAGCATGCCTAGGGCACTCAACGTGCCCACTTACTATTTATATCCACAAACATTTAGCACACGTTCCGTTACATTCAGAACAAAACTCAGATCATATTAATTTTCAGCTGTTACTGCTTCTTTATCAATGAATCGTGTAGTGCTTATTATTTGTCCTTGATAAACAACAGATATTTAATTGCCTTTTCAGTGAGCAAATAAACATCAGTGGTGACCAAGAAAGTGACTTTCATCTTTCCTGGTTTTGACTTCTTATGCAAAGCTGTCAGTGCAGACATTTCTAATTAGCTTTGAAGAAAGAGAGTTGATTTCTATCTCACTGCCTAAAAAAGGAAAAACATTTTATTTCAACCCTGATCATAAAATAGCTTTCCACATTTATAACGCCACATTAAGCTCCGAAATACGACCTCCTACGCATTTTGAATGTGCTTCTCTTCTCCTTATACACAACACGCATTGATTTCACAGAATGTTTATGCTTGCCAGGGGCTTGCAGCAAACAGAAGACCATCACAGTCTTTGATCAAATCTCAGGCGAGGCGATAGATTTGATCAAATAAATTTACTGAAAGGCAATATTTGACAAAAGTTCTCTATTTCACTATGTCAGATATATTTGACAAAGCTACTTCGTCAAATAAAAATGTTGATAATCGTATATCTAAGTTCTGCTACAGAGTAGCTCTTTCCTCCGTGCTAACAGGCCTCGGAAGGCCCAACGGGACCCACCAGCCGCCTTGTCATCCTCAACTGATATGCATCTTTGGATGCCGGTATTGAGGGACATGTGGTCAGGAGTTTGTGACACTTGCACAGAGTGGCATTTGTACGGAGAGGGAATGTGTTGACATTATATACCCTAGGACACTGTAGGCAGTGGCCAGGGTAATCCAAAAGTAGGATACACCAGCCTGTTCGCTGCTACCTGTGGCCGGCCAGAGTGGCCGTGCGGTTCTAGGCGCTACAGTTTGGAGCCGAGCGACCGCTACGGTCGCAGGTTCGAATCCTGCCTCGGGCATGGATGTGTGTGATGTCCTTAGGTTAGTTAGGTTTAATTAGTTCTAAGTTCTAGGCGACTGATGATCTCAGTAGTTAAGTCGCATAGTGCTCAGAGCCATTTGAACCATTTTGCTACCTGCGACGTATTCTGGGGAAGGCCAAAACCCATTTCCTGCACAAATTTTCCTGTCCCCCCATCTGTTTGTAGTTTGCATGGCCTTATCCCAGAGTTCAATACTGCTGCTGATTCTTGACTGGCAAGTAGTGTTCCGCGTTTTAGTGCTGAGATAATGGATTTCACCGAGACTACCAAAGGGAAGCATTTATCATTTACGACGGTCTTTGGTACCTAATGGACTACACAAACAAACGAGAAGTGACTCACTGGCGTTGTGTAAACTTTAAAAACAAAAAAATGCTTAAGAAGATTATCAACAAAAAATAACAGAGTTTTAGAGGAAGGTAGGCATGTTTGTATTCTAGATGAAGCAGCAAATGAAGTGCGAAAACATTTTGTCAGAGCAAAGAAGCGTGCAAAAGAAACAGACGCTAGAATTTCATCAGCTTACTTTGAAGAAGTAAGGCAGGTCCTCAATCGAGAGCCGCGCGCGGTAGCAGCGCGGTCAGAAGCGTCGTCTCACGGTTCGCGAGGCTCCTCCCGTCGGAGGTTCGAGTCCTCCCTCAGGCATGGGTGTGTGTGTCGTCCTTAGCGTAAGTTAGTTTAAGTCAGATTAAATGGTGTATAAGCTTAGGGACCGATGACCTCAGCAGTTTGGGCCCATTAGATCTTACCACAAATTTCCAATTTTTCAATCGAGACTACGACTTAGTAACATCATTACCATCACACATAAGTGCGAAACAGGCGTTACGTCGCATTAGGCGCAAATATATGGAAACTACACAAAACCCAATCTATTCTGGAGGAATATCCTTCCAAGAAAATAATTTACTGATGAATGATGGTAGCAATTTTTTGATTGCGGATGATACCAGGGGACCGAATAACAGAATACTGGTGTTTTCCAGTGAAAAGGGAAAAAGCACGTTTATCAAATTGCGAATCATTCTTTGTGGATGGAACGTTCAAGAGTTCGAGCAAGCAGTTTGGACAGTTGTTTATACTCCAAGCTGATTTTAATAGTTCTTGGGAGGAAACGAAAGCCATTCCTTTTGTTTGTCTTTTGCTACCAAATAAAAAGTGAGAAACATATGAATGTTTTTATAAAGCTATTAAACTAATTTGCCGGCCAGAATGGCCGAGCGGTTCTAGGCGCTACAGTCTGGAACCGCTCGATCGCTACGGTCGCAGGTTAGAATCCTGCCTCGGGCATGGATGTGTGTGATGTCCTTAGGTTAGTTAGGTTTAAGTAGTTCTAAGTTCTAGGGGACTGATGACCTCAGCGGTTAAGTCCCATAGTGCTCAGAGCTATTTGAACCATTTAAACTAATTTGCATGGGTGGAACATTATACCTCTGATGAAGCACTTCTTAACTGCTTCCGTCAAAGCAGCTAATATTTTGTTTCCTGAAAAAGAGGTTATTGGTTGCGGTTTTCTTTTTAATCTACGTTTGTGGAAACGAGCTTGTTCCAGCCTATAAGGAAAACGAGGAAATACGCTGTCACATAAGAATGTGTTTTGCTCTAACTCATCTTTCCCTGGAAATGTTGGATGATGGTTGGCTGTCTAATCGGGAGAGCACGCCTGAAAACCAAAAGCTTCAAGACTATTATGACTACTTAGTGGACCAGTGGCTCAATAACGAACTTTTGCCAAGACAGATGTACAATTGCAGTGAATGGCGCCATAGCAGTAATGTCTCAGAATGATGGTACTGAAGAATAAATACATTAATATCAAAAGTTCATCCGAATGTCCACTCACTAGTAAAAAGTCTTAGAGACGATGTCGAAGACCATGAATGCTAGTTTGACCGACTAATTTTAAACTTTGGTAGGAACAAGAAGGAAAAAGTCAGCAATGAAGACTAACGAAACGATTGAAAAGGCTTAAAAAAATCTTCGTACTGATGGGATCTTAAAAACATTTCTGACTTGTGTGGCCTATTACACACAGAAGTTACAGTGACGACTAAAACGTCAGAATCATTGAAAAATTCCTAAATATTTAAGAGTAGTTTAGTGTTACCATTGGCAATCTTGTAAATATTGTAAATAAATTTATTAGGGGATGAAAAGAGACTACCTTCTTGTGATGTTCCCTGGAAATGACACAAAGTGAGCAAAATGTCTTTTGAAATTTGTAAAATATTCTCTAGTGAAGACTGACAAGACTATCTCAAAGGCCAAACATTTTCTAGGATATAATTGCAGCATTCGCCTTGAGAGATTCTTAGACTGAAGATCTGTATGGAGGGACAGCAAACATAATCTTTGCAGCGGAAACCCAGGAAAATGACAAGCAATTAATTACGTTCTCCCTCCATTAGAAGACAAGCAAACCAACGTGAAGCTGGTAAAGACAAATTAAATTATAATAAAAAGCGACTGGTCGCAGTTTTGCAACCTTTCAATGCATGTTAAAACTAGGCTTCAGTAACACGTGTCATAAACTATGTCAGGCCTCTTGAGGATGCGGCTAGACATGTAAAAGCGATCACGCTCGTTCGCCGCCTGGGTTGTGGGCGTTCGCTGTAAAATAGGACGTTCAGACAACGTTACGTAGCGCAACACGACCGACTGATAGCGCAGGAGAAGTACAAAAAGTATGGTGCCTTCAGAGGAATGACCATAATTAGGTCTGGCGTAACCTTAGATACGAACGTACAGTGCATACGAAGCGGTGCGTTAAGTGGAGACTCCACTCATAAATTTAACTTTTCTTCTACTTTGCCGATAGCAACCAAATTTTAAATGCGTTTACTATTTAAAGATGTAGCAGTACCCAAGTTTTGAAGTCCATAGCTTCATTGGTTTTCAAGTTTTGAATTTTCAATATGATTTTTATGTCATTCTTGAAACCCAACTTACAGTACTGTCACCACAATTTCCACATGCCAAATTTTATAGGTACATTCACAAGACATAGTTCAATGGCTCAGTGCATTTATTTTATGAGAAGTATAAATAATTTGTTTTCAGTGTTTATTTCAAATTTCAGCCTCAAATTTTCTTTAGTTACAGGTATATAAATGTGATGATAGAATGAACAAATTATATTTTCAATAATATTAATGCATAGAAGCATTAAACACATCAAGACTACTTCCCGCAAAAATTTGATTCAGGTTGGCACTCAGAGAAACAAACTTTTGCAAAATGGATTTTAACACATCAGAAAATGAATGTTGCTACAGGACACATACCCATTAAAATTCACTGGCTCCATAACGTTTTCCCTTCCTGCTTACATGAGGGTCTTTGTAATTTCAAGATCAGGAAGCCGTTTTCTTGAATTTTCTTAATAAAGTTCTACTCACGGTCTTCTTGAGGTGATGCAGTGGTAGGGATATCTGATTGTAAGTTAATACCTGTTTCCTTGGAACTTGTTGACTGTACTGAGCAGGACTTCAGTGTATTCCCTAAATTTATATTTAGGCAGTCAATAAGCAAAGTAACTGATTTCCAACAACTGGCTGCCAACTGCTTCGCTTCGGTTTTCCTGTTAATCTTGCAATTTGTTTTCCCTAGCTTGAGTTTATGACAAGGTCGGAGTAAAGATGGTTCTGTTTGATGGTAACAGAAATGAAAAATTATCTTGGGCATCTCTTAGTGTGCCACAGGCCCTTATGCAGACAGTATTTGGTTCAAATGGCTCTGAGCACTAGGGGACTTAAGATCTTAGGTCATCAGTCCCCTAGAACTCAGAACTACTTAAACCTAACTAACCTGAGGACATCACACACATCAATGCCCGAGGCAGGATTCGAACCTGCGACCGCAGCAGTCCCGCGGTTCCGGACTGCAGCGCCTAGAACCGCACGGCCACCGCGGCCGGCAGACAGTATTTCAAACACTTCTTAGACGTACTTGTAATTCGCATACAGCTAAACCGTTCTAGGTAGAAGAGTAAATACTCTAAAGACGTGAAATAGCCATTAAATTTGTTTTTGAAAAAAAATTGAAGTTTTAGGATGGAGTCTCCCCTTAAAACGGAGAGTATCTGTTTTTAAAGGGATGTAAAGCAGTATGATGGTCGGGTTAAAAACCTCAAAGTTATCACACACATCAACATCTACATATCAGTGCATGATGCCTAGTCTATATGTTTGTTGTATGCGATGATGTCTTGATACTCTTAGTGTTCGAATAACGTACTTCAAAACTCTGAAAACGACAAGTTTACAACAACAATACAATAGATTTCCATACAAAAGATTATGGAGACCTGGAAAATGAACAGCAAGAAGCCGAAGAGCAAAAATCTAAAAAACAAGCTTCATTTTTAAGCAAATATGTCTGAAGAAATTATTCATAACATGCGAGCAGAGAACGAAACGTCTCAATAATTTTCTCAACGTTTTCACTACGGAAATACCTTTTTGGTTTCAGAAGGAACACTCAACGAACGAATCTACAGTTAGATCAAGTTACCATACCGCTTTTCAGGCTGCAAAAGACTGCGTAGTTTCACTGATTTTCGGGTTATGTTGACATTGTGGAAACTCTGCTATAGCCAGAATTATACATTGACAGTGTGACGTCTGCGTGATTAGTTTCATGATAAATTTCGCATCTTAGACTTCTGTTTACCCAAAGTAAGTATATACTACTTTACAAGTCTGTAGCTACGTTTATGTCGATGTTTGAACTTGCATGTAGACGCTGCTATTTTACACAATGAAGAGAACGAAATACGCCCACAGAAGTTCACTGGCAGACTTTATCTTACGAGACTGTCTTCGAATTAACACTACTCGAAAAGTGTAACAGACACTGATTCTTTAGTGAAACACAAAGTAAGTAATAGTCTTCGCCATTCTTTGTTTTTATGCTTAACGTTTAACTAAAATTGTAACGAAATATAAATTTGTCAATTTAAATTTCGTCCTGAGGCGGTAGTCATCATACGGCTGCAACGGTCGTAAGAAATATAGTGTTTCTTACTTAGCTGCCCCCTTTTTTTTCTCATGAAGATATGAAAAAGAGACGTTGAATTTCATTTTCACTTCAACACAATAGGCTTAAAAATAAATTTGCCACGAAACGCGTTAACGAGCCATCCTGAAGCGATACATGGTTGCCCACTGCTATGGTGTAAGCCGGCCGTTGCGGCCGAGCGGTTCTAAGCGCTTCAGTCCGGAGCCGCGCTGCTGGTACGGTCGCAGGTTCGAGTCCTGCCTCGGGCATGGACGTGTGTGATGTCCTTAGGTTAGTCAGGTTTAAGTAGTTCTAAGTCTAGGGGACTGATGACCTCAGATGTCCCATAGTGCTCAGAGCCATTTGAACCATTTTTTTTTGCTGTGGTGTGAGCGTGAGCCAGTTCGCGCGAGCAGTTGTGCTAAACCGCCAGACTTCCTGGGGTGCCCGTACCTGTGAACAGCCGGTTAGCCCAGCAAGAGCATCAGGCTCCGTCCAAGTGTCACTCCGTGCTAATGTCACTCTGTGCAGGTGTTCGAACTCCTGTGGGCAGCGCATCGCTCTCCCAGCGCTTGTCAGTATTCGTGACAGGAGCCCCTGCTTTAGTCAAGTAACTCCTCAATTGTCCTCACAAGGGCTGAGTACACCCCGCTTGCCAAGCGTGCTCGGCAGACCCGAACGGTCACCCCTCCAAGTGGCAGCCAAGCCCGAGAACGCTTAACTTCGATTATGTGACGGGAACCGGTGTTACCACTGCGGCAAGGTCACTGGTACAGAGCAGCACTTTACGGAAGCTCTGCTAGCAGGCACCATGAGCTATACAAGTCTCGAGTAGTTGAGGCGCTTTTTCGTAGTGTATTTCACAAGTCGCGCGTAGACGTTCCATAGTGATCAACTGAACTGTTCCTTACGGAACAGAAAATTGAAAGAAACCGAAAGTGCCAGTATTTCTGGATTGACTTACTTCGGTGTTCTAGGCGTGTATTGCCGTTTAGCGAGTGTGCAGTCTTTCGGTAGACAGAGACCACAAATTAGGATGTGGAGCCCAGTAGCTAGCTGGTAGGTAGCATTTTGTGAACGAGATGGGCTTGACGGAGTTTTCATTGAAGCCAGTAAACACTGTAGTCAATAAATTACAGTTGTTTCCATGCAAATTTGAGTGTGATGTTTTGTGCGACTTTTTTCCTTGTTGACTTTAAAGTGAACCGTATCCCTTTTTGTTCCGTTGCAGTGTTATCGATGGAAATTGGCAGGAGCCAATTGGAGTCGATGTATTGAACTGTTAGCGGTGAGCACGTTCCAGTCCAGAGATTGGATCTCGAAATCTTCCCGAGAGTAGTTAGATCACGACAGGGGATTTAATTATTGACTTTAGAAGAGTGAGAAGTATTAATCCTGTCTCGCGAGTCAAAGCGGGACTGATTTCGCACGTTTAGCGGAGCAGAGAATTAATCCAGGTACACCAATAAAGGTTTCCGATTAAAACTGTGGAGGAATACGTGGCGTAATTTGTCTCTCGCGTTTCACATTGCGTAGTGTGTGTGTGTGTGTGTGTGTGTGTGTGTGCGTGTGTGTGTGTGTGTATGTGTGGCTTTCATATATATATATATATATATATATATATATATATATATATATATGTGTGTGTGTGTGTGTGTGTATGTGTTAAAAATATTAATATAACCTATGCCCGTCCGAGTAGGAAAGGTACGTGTTTTGACTGTTGATAGCATTAGCGATTCTGAACAAAAAACTTGATGTGGATGTATGTCCTATTCCGAATGGTTCCGAGATACAACACTTTTAATGTACATTTCCATTTATTTTCTGTGTTATTCACTGTCATTGTTTACAGCGTACCACAGTACAGGATGCTTGTGGTCTATGAAGTGGTAAACTACCTCAAACTGGCATACAAAAAGCACATAAGCTACAGGGCACGCGCGTCGCGCGAGATTTTTAATATTCTCGTGATCTCTCCGCACAAACTGTTAGACCTACACAAAAAAATAAACAGGATATTTTTTGTAGCAAATTTAATTTAGTTTAAATGTGTACTGGACGCGTTTTCGTTGGAGTGTACGGTTTCCGAGTTATTAAAGAAAAACGCACAAAAGTAATATTAAACGTGTTCTATCTCGAAAACTGTTCGCAATAGGGCATATGTCCACACGAATTTTTCTGTTCAGAATCACTAATACTATAGCATCTCAAAACATGTACCTTCCCTCCTGACTCATCATTAGCAAAAATCGCAAAGGTTTCTTGACCAGTTTACTTCAAATTTTTCTACGGTACTCTAGTTAATGTTTAGGCAGTCACTTATTTTTTTAAAGTTATGGTATATAGGGAAAAATTTTTAGCATAAATATTAGAAAACTCTTAACAGAATTTCTTCAGATTTTTACACGATTCTCTAATGAACATTTCAATGAACATAAGCTAGACATATTTTAGTATATACAGTATTTAAATATATATACTGCAGCAAAAAGCTTTTTGCAAAAAAAACTATAAAAACTCCTACCGATTTACTTCAAAATTTTACACGATACTCCAATAAAACTTTTGAACGGTTATAGGATAAGTTTTTGAAAATACATATAGTAAATAATTACAAATGTATAGAAGGGAGACATTATTAGCAAAAATCTCGAAAAGTTCTTGACCGATTTGCTTCAGGTTTTTACACGATATTCTAATAGACATTCTAATAGACATAGGCTAATTTTGTTTAAAGAAGAGTATACCGCTTTAGCGTTAAAACTGACTACGAGAAAGAAAACGCTATGCTCTGCTTCGAAAATGTGCGGTTTCTATATCTTTCCGTAGTTGTTTTAACGACGGCAGCAGAGTATCTAAACCATTACAGATATCGCTTTTCCCATATACATTCTATCTCCTTATATACAATTTTACACAGAAGTTGTGCACACAACAACGTATTGCTTTCTTTCCTTCCTCGCAGACGGTTGCAGTACAAAACAGGAAAGTTGTATTTGTACTCCTACGCATGGACAGATTAAAACTATGCGAAATACTGTCATGGAAGCTACCATCCCCGCAGATCCAGCAGCGTGAGAGGTCCCTCCCATACCACATACACTACTGATCTAGACATAATTAGCCATTCGTTTTAACAGACTTCAATTCCCCATCGAGGTTTCGTTTGCATTAACTACAGTATACACATTCTAAAACTGAGAGAGAGGGGGAAGAGGAAACAGACAAAGAGGGGGGGGGGGAGTAAATAGACGTACAGAGGATGAGGGAGGAGACGGACAGAGTTAGGGGGAAGAGAAGATGGAGAGAGAGAGAGAGTGGAGAGGAGAAGATGGACAGGGAGAGTGTCAGGAGGTGATGGACAGAAATAGGAGGGAGCAGGACATTAGGATCCGTATTTAATACCCATACATGTTTAGCAATTGTGAAGCATTGCCAGGTTCGCTAGTCTTCCATATAAGTACTCCTCTAGAAGGTGAAAGGGGAGGAGTAGCTAAGAAAAACCATCACAACTCTATCACAAAAATTTCTTGAGTTCCGGCCTTATTAAGGAAGTATTTGTCATCCCGACTTTTAGGGTGAATAATTTCGACCTTGAAATGTGTCGTTACCCTGTGAGAAGTTTCCCTACAACCAATCAACACGGTGGATGAGCAGATTAACGCGTACGCACGTGCGGCAGCACGCCGCCTTGACGTTGTCGTGAATTAAGTTTGGCTCAAGAGAAGCTAGAATAATGCTTCAAGTCTCTGTGCTTTGCAAGTATGTTGAAGTAGTGAGGGTAAATTTCCAAGCAGGGGTGATTTTTAATCCATAAACGCCAGTATTCTTTCCTTCTATTGTTTATCGCTTTCCGCAAGGCACTGTATGAGTATCACCGATATATTTTTTCCAACAAAGGCACAAGAACTCGTTTTCAGTAAACGGCTTATGCACTGCAACTCAGTTATAACACAGACAGTTTTGATTACAGGAACTTGCTACATTGTGAAGAGGAGAAACATTTCTTGGCACGAAATCGATTCCACTATCGTGAAAAGAGCTATATGGTTCAAGCGGAGATCACAGATTGCAATTACGAATGTATTTCTGTGTTAAGAGTAAGTCGAAACGGTTAATGCAAGAAGAACATCAACTGTTATAGGCAAGAAAACAATCAAGTGTGGTATAAACTGCTCTACAGCTGTAGGAAAGACCGCGATACATAGTACGAATCGAAGAATGCTAACTGAGGCACTAAGGACTATAAGGCCCGAAGTGATGATATCAAGTTTTGAGAAAAATATATATTTGTGAAAATGAAATTTTTAGGGAAAGAACCAGTTTCGGTAGCTTTTTAACCAAGTCTCCACACCCAATATTTCCTATAAAAACCACGTATCAACTTTGCTTACGAAATTTCGGTTAAAATTTAGGATCATTATTATTAAAGTTAATCTACAAAATTTTCAAACAGAGACTAGTAGCAACAGTGTCGTTTTGACTGTTGTGTAGTTTATAACTAACTAGCTCACATCCGCAGCTGCACTCGCGTATCAGTAGTTTTGTTATGATGAGTGATGGCGAGTAAGTAATCAATTGCACTTGCAAATAACATCAGTTGCCGTCATTTGTCTGCCTGTTTGGGTAAGTGTAGTTGGTGAAGTGTGACCTCCCCCAAGTGCCTCAACGCACGATGTCACGGTATGTGCAGCGTTGCTGCCGGGTGGTGCATGTGGAGGGGTGTTGGCATATACACTCCTGGAAATTGAAATAAGAACACCGTGAATTCATTGTCCCAGGAAGGGGAAACTTTATTGACACATTCCTGGGGTCAGATACATCACATGATCACACTGACAGAACCACAGGCACATAGACACAGGCAACAGAGCATGCACAATGTCGGCACTAGTACAGTGTATATCCACCTTTCGCAGCAATGCAGGCTGCTATTCTCCCATGGAGATGATCCTAGAGATGCTGGATGTAGTCCTGTGGAACGGCTTGCCATGCCATTTCCACCTGGCGTCTCAGTTGGACCAGCGTTCGTGCTGGAAGTGCAGACCGCGTGAGACGACGCTTCATCCAGTCCCAAACATGCTCAATGGGGGACAGATCCGGAGATCTTGCTGGCCAGGGTAGTTGACTTACACCTTCTAGAGCACGTTGGGTGGCACGGGATACATGCGGACGTGCATTGTCCTGTTGGAACAGCAAGTTCCCTTGCCGGTCTAGGAATGGTAGAACGATGGGTTCGATGACGGTTTGGATGTACCGTGCACTATTCAGTGTCCCCTCGACGATCACCAGTGGTGTACGGCCAGTGTAGGAGATCGCTCCCCACACCATGATGCCGGGTGTTGGCCCTGTGTGCCTCGGTCGTATGCAGTCCTGATTGTGGCGCTCACCTGCACGGCGCCAAACACCCATACGACCGTCATTGGCACCAAGGCAGAAGCGACTCTCATCGCTGAAGACGACACGTCTCCATTCGTCCCTCCATTCACGCCTGTCGCGACACCACTGGAGGCGGGCTGCACGATGTTGGGGCGTGAGCGGAAGACGGCCTAACGGTGTGCGGGACCGTAGCCCAGCTTCATGGAGACGGTTGCGAATGGTCCTCGCCGATACCCCAGGAGCAACAGTGTCCCTAATTTGCTGGGAAGTGGCGGTGCGGTCCCCTACGGCACTGCGTAGGATCCTACGGTCTTGGCGTGCATCCGTGCGTCGCTGCGGTCCGGTCCCAGGTCGACGGGCACGTGCACCTTCCGCCGACCACTGGCGACAACATCGATGTACTGTGGAGACCTCACGCCCCACGTGTTGAGCAATTCGGCGGTATGTCCACCCGGCCTCCCGCATGCCCACTATACGCCCTCGCTCAAAGTCCGTCAACTGCACATACGGTTCACGTCCACGCTGTCGCGGCATGCTGCCAGTGTTTAAGACTGCGATGGAGCTCCGTATGCCACGGCAAACTGGCTGACACTGACGGCGGCGGTGCACAAATGCTGCGCAGCTAGCGCCATTCGACGGCCAACACCGCGGTTCCTGGTGTGTCCGCTGTGCCGTGCGTGTGATCATTGCTTGTACAGCCCTCTCGCAGTGTCCGGAGCAAGTATGGTGGGTCTGACACACCGGTGTCAATGTGTTCTTTTTTCCATTTCCAGGAGTGTATATGTAGGGTACAGCACGTATATTATGCTAAAAATTTAGTAAGTTTTTAACATGGTTTGTGTTCAACGATGTAACGAAAAGTTGTTCGATTCTCTACTTTACCCATCTTAACGGTTTTTTTTTTACTCCTCCTCAGGGTTCAGGCTTCCTCCATACCAAATTTCGTTGAAATCGGTCCAACAGTTTAGTTGTGAAAATGACAGTCGCATTTAATAGTATATTAGTATGAAAGTATGGATTAAACATGATGAAGGATTGTACAAGTATTGTATGCCAGCTGTTACCCACGCCTGGGGTCACGTATCAGGAAAACGAAATGAAATGTGTGCTAGCTTTCTTGGCCGAGAGGCCCCACTCGGGATGTTCGGCCGCTTGGTGCAAGCGTTTATATTTGACGGCACTTTGGCGACTTGCGAGTCGATTATGATGAAAGGATAATGAGGACAATACAAAGATCCAGTCCCGAGTGAAGAACATCTGTTGAAGCACCTGTAGGTTTGCTACGAGAAATGCAAATCATAAATATAGCGTTAAATTACGAAGAAAGAAAATAAATAATTTATAGTTCGGAGCAGCGCAAATTTTATAACAGTTGTACGTGCAAAAGCGTCAGCTGCCCTCACATGTATGCTCGTTCCCCACAGTTGCTCTCGCATGTCATAACCTAATGCAGCCTCGCTAACAACCTGCCATGTTCTACATATAGAGGCAAGACGTCACTATTTGTTGCACAGCATATTATGAGTCTTCAAGATTCCCAGCAGCTACACTGAAGCGCCATAGGAACTGGTGTGGGCATGCTGCTACGGCGCAAAGTCAAGTGCCGGCACGCCAGTCGGGAACATTAGAGCAGACAGGGTTGTGAGACGACGTCAGCCAACTGCACGCTGACCGACCCCTCTCCAGGTCGACAACGCGTCAGCAACGGCATCTATGCGAAGAAGACATAAGGGCCGCGCGGACTGGTCGCGGCCCACTTCGGCAGAAGCTTCAAGACCAGCGACGTGAATAGAACCGTCAAAGCTCAACACTTTGCTCGTTCATTCCATGTGGCTCACACTTCGAATTGTTATACTGAAGAGATTTCGTATATTGTTTGTCACCCTTTGCTAGCGACACATCTGTTTAATACAATGTTAAGTATTGAATTTTTTTTCCTTTCATAATAAAACTCATCAGTACGATTTGCTTCTATTGTTCTCTAGCAGGTCTGAGAAAGCAGGTTTCCTAGACACCCCATATTCGACGACTAGGCAGGTTTCAACACATGCGTATTCAAATACAGAGATATGTCAACAGCCAGAATATGGCGCTGCGATCGGCAACGTCTATAAAACATAACAAGTGTCTGGTGCAGTTGTTAGATCGATTACTGCTGCTACAATGGCAGATTATTAAGATTTAAGGTAGTTTGAACGTGGCGTTGTAGTCGACGCGAGAGCGATGGGACACAGCATCTCCGAGGTAACGATGAAGTGGGGATTTTCCAGTAAGACTTTTCACTGGTGCACTGTGAATATCAGGAATCCGGTAAAACATCAAATCTCCGATATCAGCGGCCGTAAAAAGACTCTGCAAGAACGGTACCGAGGACGACTTAAGAGAATCGTTCATCGTGTCAGAAGTGTAACCTTTCCGCAAATTGCTACAGATTTCAATGCTGCGCCATCAACAAGAGTCAACGAAACATCATCAATATGGACTTTCGGAGCCGAAGTCCCATTCGTGTAACCTTGATGACTGCACGACACAAAGCTTTACGGCACGCCTGGGCCCGTCGACACCAACATTGGACTGTCGATGACTGGAAACATGTTGCGTGGTCGGACGAATCTCGTTTCAAATTGTATTGAGCGGATGGACGTTTACGGGTCTGGGTCTGGAGACAACCTTATGAATCCATGAATCCTGCATGTCAGCAGGGGACTGTTCAAGCTGATGGGGGCTCTGTAAAGGTGTGGGGCGTGTGCAGTAAGAGTGATATGGGACCACTGATACGTCTAGATACGGCTCTGACAGGTGAGACGTACGTAAGCATCCTGTCTGATCACCTGCATCCGTTCATATCCATTGTGCATCCGACGGACTTAGGCAATTCCATGAAGGCAATGCGACAGCTCACACGTCCAGAGTTTCTACGGAATGGCTCCAGGAACACTATTCTGAGTTTAAATACCTCCGCTGGCCACCAAATTATCCAGAGATGAACATTATTGAGCATATCTGGGACGCTTTGCAACGTGCTGTTCGGAAGAGACCTCCAGCCCCTCGTACTCTTACAGATTTATGGACAGCCCTGCAGGATGTTTGGCATCAGTTCCTCCAGCACTACTTCAGACATCAGTCGAATCCATGCCACGTCGCGTTGCGGCACTTCTGCCTGCTCGCGGCGGCTCTACACAATATTATGGGTGTGTACCAGTTTCTTTGCATCTTCAGTGTATAAGGGATGGTGATGCACAGGGGTTAAAATGCGGAGTGCTTGTGACTGATTTTAGTATGGAAGTGTGGATTAAACACGCTAATGTTTGCATAAGCGTTATAGGTTGAATCGTATCATGTAGTACGGATCAAACAATAAAAGCATTTTCACACATATGATAAAATTCAAAAGTTAGGGAGTAAATAAATAGCTGTTTAAAAGGGCGACTGTTATTCCATATTTCGCGTTAGACTTTCGAAAGCAATAAATATCTTGTACTACACATTTTATAAAGCAGCCATCATTCTTCCTGAGTGTTCAAGCTATCTCCATAAAAGATTTCTTCATTAAAACGGTTGAACAGTTTTGTCGTGGAAGTGTAGCAGACAGGTTACTTTTGCATTTACGAGGGTGGTTTGAAATTTCTCGGAACGGAATGAAAAAAAAAGGTACTTACATCACTGAAACGGTTTCTATTTTTCAGTGTAGTCTCCTTGTAAATTAAAGCACTTGGTGCAACGATGTTCCAGTGCCTTTACCTCATCTCGAAATTGACCTTCCTCCAGGCAGCAAATCAGTTGTCAACGCCGGCTATCAATTCTTCATTTGAAGTGAATCTTCCACCAAGAAAAATTTTCAGTTTTGGAAAGACATGGAAACCTGAAAGAGCCATATCAGGTGAACGAGGCGGGTGTAGCAACGACTCATTCATACCTTGGTTCGTGTAATTCTGTCATGGCCACGGGATGCGTTTTTGATCCAGCGTCAAGAGTCGCGGCACTCATTATGCAGATAATTTTTTCATTTCTAATTCTTCAGTTAAAATACGATATACGCTTTCAGATGACATCTGGAAAGCGTGAGCAATGTCATGCACTTTCAATCGGCGATCCTCCATGACCATTTTGTGCACTTTTGCAGTGACTTCTGGAGATACTGGAAGGTATCAGATAGATTATATAATGGTAAGACAAAGATTTAGGAACCAGGTTTTAAATTGTAACACATTTCCAGGGGCGGATGTGGACTCTGATCACAAACTGTTGGTTATGAAATGTAGATTAAAACTGAAGTAACTGCAAAAAGGTGGGAGTTTAAGGATATGGGACTTGGATAAACTGACAGAACCAGAGGTTGTAGAGAGTTTCAGGGAGAGTATTAGGGAACGCTTGATAAGAGTGGGGGAAAGATATACATTAGAAGAAGAATGGGTAGCTTTGAGAGATGAAATAGTGTAGGATAAAGATCCTTGGGTAACAGAAGAGATATTGAATTTAATTGATGAAAGGAGAAAATACAAAAATGCAGTAAATGAAGCAGGCAAAAATGAATACAAACGTCTCAAAAATGAGATCGACAGGAAGCGCAAAATTTCTAAGCAGGGATGGCTAGAGGACAAATGTAGGGTGTAGAGGCGTATATCACTAGGGGTAAGATAGATACTGCCTACAGGAAAATTAAAGAGACCTTTGGAGAAAAGAGAACCACTTGCATGAATATCAAGAGCTCAGATGGAAACACAGTTCTAAGCAAAGGAGGGAAAGCAGGAAGGTGGAAGGAGTATATAGAGGGTCTATAGAAGGGCGATGTTCTGGAGGACAATATTATGGAAATGGAAGAGGATGTGGATGAAGATGAAATGGGAGATATGATAGTGCGTGAAGAGATTGACAGAGCACTGAAAGACCTGAGTCGAAACAAGTCCCCGGGAGTAGAAAACATTTCATTAGAACTACTGACAGCCTTTGGAGAGCCAGCCCTGACAAAACTCTACCATTTGGTGAGCAAGGTGTATGAGACAGACGAAATACCCTCAGATGTCAAGAAGAATGTAATAATTCCAATCCCAAAGAAAGCAGGTGTTGATAGATGTGAAAATTACCGAACTATCAGTTTAATAATCCACAGCTGTAAAATACTAACACGAACTCTTCACAGACGAAAGGGAAAACTAGTAGAAGCCGACCTCGGGGAAGATCAGTTTGGATTCCGTAAACCTGTGTTTCTAGCATTTGTGGACTTAGAGGAAGCTTTTGACAATGTTGACTGGAATACTCTCTTTCTAATTCTGAAGGTGCCAGGGGTAATAAACAGGGAGCGAAAGGCTATTTACAATTTGTACAGAAACCAGGTGGCAGTTATAAGAGTCGAGAGGCATGAAAGGGAAGCAGTGTTTGGGAAGGGAGTGAGACAGGGATGTAGCCTATCCCCGATATTTCCAATCTGTATATTGAACAAGCAGTAAAGGAAACAAAAGAAAAATTCGGAGTACGAATTAAAATCCATGGAGAAGAAATAAAAACTTTGAGGTTCGCCGATGACATTGTAATTCTGTCAGAGACAGCAAAGCACCTGGAAGAGCAACTCAACGGAATGGACAGTGTCTTGAAAGGAGGGTATAAGATGAACATCAACAAAAGCAAAACGTGGATAATGGAATGTAGTCGAATTAAATCGGGTGATGTTGGGGGAATTAGATTAGGAAATGAGACACTTAAAGTAGTAAATGAGTTTTACTATTTGGGGAGCAAAATAACTGATGATGGTCGAAGTAGAGAGGATATAAAATGTAGACTGGCAATGGCAAGGAAAGCGTTTCTGAAGAAGAGAAATTTGTTAACATCGAGTATAGATTTAAGTGTCAGGAATTCGTTTCTGAAAGTATTTGTATGGAGTGTAGCCATCTATGGAAGTGAAATGTGGACGATAAATAGTTTAGACAAGAAGAGAATAGAAGCTTTCGAAATGTGGTGCTATAGAAGAGTGCTGAAGATTAGATGGGTAGATCACATAACTAATGAGGAGGTATTGAATAGAATTTGGAAGAAGAGAAATTTGTGGCACAACTTGACTAGAAGAAGGGATCGGTTGGTAGGACATATTCTGAGGCATCAAGGGATCACCAATTTAGTATCAGAGGTCAGGGTGGAGGGTAAAAATCGTAGAGGGAGATGAAGGAGCTTGCACGGGATAGAGTAGCATGGGGAGCTGCATCAAACCAGTCTCAGGACTGAAGTCCACAGCAACAACTACAAGACGCAGGGAAATAACCGACCGTAGTCTCCCTCGATGAGATTTGAAGAACACGGTAGCCTCCCACGACTCCAGTGAAGAACACGTTGCTTTTAACAACACTTCATGGCAACTTCTTGAAAACTTCATCGTTGTAAAACTTCTGAAATGTACATTATTACAGTGAACATAAACTTTTTTGGTAATGAGAGTGGTAAGACTCGTAAAAGTTCATAATTGCTTAGCGTTCATTTTATGAACTGAAACGGTGAAATCGTGGAACGTGTGTGGTCAGGCATTCCTTTGAGAGCTTCCATCTTTTATGAAGTGTAGCCAGTGAGCTTTCCTACAATAATGAAAATTTGTTCTTCGGCCTTTATGGAAGTGAATATCAGAGAAATCGGTGAGACAGCTGTTCGTAATTGTTCACTGTAAGGCCAACAGATGCCAGGAGCATTCTTACATGGTGCAGCCTCAATATCGACGACTGTGTGCTTTAGACCCTCATGTATCTCAGCACCTCAGTTTCAAAAACACCAAATTCAGTATCGGAAAATACGTTTTAACTATGCACCTCCAGCGCAGTAGGGCTGTAACGGTAATCTTACAATGTATTTCACACAAATTACATAACCAAAGGCGATATTTCCAGAGTGCAGGTTGGACAGGAGTAGGGTAAGCTATCATAATCTGTTCAGTATTTAACTACAACCAACGCAGATGTATTTAAAGATAACAGCTCATAACCATGATACAAGGACACTGCTATAAAAATAAGAATTCCAAGTATAGGATATCTAGCTCTACTCACCAATACGGCTATGTGTTTCCACTTAGAGTTACATACAACAAATCAAGGCTAACTATGAAACTGTTTCAATAAGAAAATCGCTAACACTACAGAAAACTGAAAATAGCGGTCGGATCCGTAAGCTCCGTAGCCAATTTAAGGACAGTGAAACGCACTCGAAGAATTTCGCCTTCAGCACTCTCTACAAAAATATCTTCAAAATCCAGCGTAGTACCATGACACACGATGTCCTCGACACTTCGAAATTAAAAGGACAGCTAAATGTTGTAATGTTAAAATCCCCGTCAATACAGAAAAGTCAGTACCTTGTTTCTCACTCAGAGTAGAGATTAAAAATATAATTTATCTCTAAATCAAAGTGAATGTGTCAACAAATGACGCTATGTTGAATTGCAATTCGAAACTAGTGTTATAAGTACCTCTTGACCCCATATAGGCTTGGTTTACCGGTCGAACCTAATACACAACGACAAATAGTTCCTTAGTTCCGCTATTACACTCTTTATGTTTGAGTTCAAAAATGGGTCAAATGGCTCTAAGACTATGGGACTTAACATCTGAGGTCATCAGTCCCCTAGACTTAGGACTAGTTAAACCTAACTAACCTAAGGACATCAGACACATCCATACCCGAGGAAGGATTCGAACCTGTGACCCGTAGCAGCGACGCGATTCCAGACTGAAGCACCTAGAACCGCTCGGCCACAGCGGCCGGCTATGTTTGAGATGTTCTCCAAGTTTCTACACTAAGCCTTCTATGCAAGCTTGTATAATCAAATTATAACATGTAACAGAGAAAAACAACTGATATAATTTGCGCCCGCAGGAAATATCACTAACCGCCATTTTGAAGATCTATCTTTGCCACGTAATCCACTTTATCCGCAAACACCCGTGTACACAATCTTCTGGTCAAAGAACTGTGAAACTGCTAAGCAATATTCTGCGGCACTCACAGAACGTAAGCCACTGGTGCGTTGATAATGTCCATCCAAGCACCATTCTTTCTGGTTTCCGCGGTAACATCGGAGGGAGGTCAATAATGGCAGAATGAACTGCCCCGTCACCACACACTATCTACAATGGACTGTTTAGCGTCTCATGCAGACAGCTGCGCGATTCCGTCTGATCATGGCTCAGAATACCCACACCAGGACTGCTGCAGTGTTTGTCTTCTACCGCTCATCCCAAGTTGTGCCGCTCCACACACTTAAGCAACAAAAACTGAGTTATTCAACAAATATTTTTTTGTTTTGACCAACTACGAGTTCGATCCAGTGGTGTAGGGTACCACGTAACGTGCTAGCCGAAGAAACAAGGAGGGACTCTGACCCACATCCACTTCTCACAGAGCACTAGCGATCACTGGTTTACAGTCTTAGTTGCACTTCTGTTTATCATGAGAAATTAATTTTATTTTAATTTCACAGTTTTTCAATATTTATTATTTTGTGTCCAGTCCTCTAACCAATCACCTTAGCTATTCTAATTTATTTCTTAGAGGCTGTGTACAGAAGATAATGTTAAAGACAATATGTGAGTTTTATAACAGCAGTGTAGGTGGTCGATATTTTCTTATGGCCTTGAAACAACGTCTATGATATTTTCGACCTTCTGTAGCACTTAGGTTCGTATAATACAGCCGAATTTGTTTCATTAACGAGTACGCTACAAGTCATATTGCACTATCGTCCCTTACGATCGACGCCGAAACATTAGCCACAACAAAAAGATGTCGAGACTGACAGCGTTATAAAGAAGCTATTTCCGTATACTATTGACTCGCGACTGTTTTCACACTATGAGCCGTTACCTTACGCTGTTACAAATTTATCTTACCGACAACTAGCAGTGGATAAGCAGTTGCTACAGGCCTGTTCTCGCCGTCTGCAGGAAAAAAAATGAAGCTACCAAACGGTGGAGGTCGTCTTCATTGCAGGACTCCTTTGAGTAGACATAGGACTGCAGTGTCTTTCGCCTTCCAAACTGAAGCTGGCAATGGGGTCTCCGTCTAGCTGACTAACTCCGTCTAGCTGACTTAATGACTTAGTTCTACGTCACAGCCCCTTATTGATAGCACCGTATTTTACAGGCAATACGACGCACTTTTTGTTCGAAAAATTGCCTCCAAAACTCAGTTGAGTGTTATACTCGAAATTAATATAAAAATTCCAGTATTTGATTTAAAATTCCCGCCAGTATTAAAAATGGCCATATATTCGATGCCGCAGGAAACCTGTCACTATTTAGCAACATTGGATTCGACTGGAAGCAGCAGTGTACCTATGCGACGAACACGGGTTGCGGGGATTCACAAGCTTGCTAACAGTTTCTCCTTCCCGCCCCGCCATCACAAACCCAAAACACTGTCTAGCCTATGGTGCGTCGTTGCAGCCTACGGCGCAAGTGAACTTGAACTGAAAGTGATTTGCATAATCGGTAACAATACAATATGTTTGTCAGTAGCTACTTTAGTAATGGAAAAAAAGGTATTCTCTTGATGCGGTCTATAAATTGAAAGTAGGCCTAAAAGCATATGCAGAAGAGCATGGAAACAAAGCAGCTGAGTGCAATTTCAGCCCTCCATCAACAGGAAAATACATTCACGATTGGCGAGCTTGTAAAGTGGAATTGAAAAAAGTGAGGAAGACTAGACGTGGAAATAGCGAACTGAATGCAAAATGCCCAGAACTACAATATGACGTATGGAATTGGATTCAAGGACACCGTCAAAATGGCACTCAAATTAATACACACATAAAAAAATGTTTTGCATCACCTCGGTTCCGAGAGTTCCGGAATCTGTACAGAAAATTGGAATAGAGGTCAACAGTACCCCCAATGCCCAATAGCACGTCCTCTTGCATTGTTGCTTGCCTGTGTTCGTCGTGGCATACTATCCACAACTTCATCAAGGCACTGTTGGTCCAGATTGTCCCACTCCTCAACGGCGATTCGGCGTAGATCCCTCAGAGTGTTTGGTGGGCCACGTCGTCCATAAACAGCGCTTTTCAATCTATCCCAGGCATGTTCGATAGGGTTCATGTCTGGAGAACATGCCGGCCACTCTAGTCGAGCGATGTCGTTATCCTGAAAGAAATTATACACAAGATGTGCATGGACGTTGGAAGTGAAATTGCGCATCATGCAGCCTATTGCGTACAGTTTGAGTCGTAACACGACGTCCTGTGGCTGCACGAAAAGCATTATTCAGCATGATGGCGTTGCTGTCAGGGTACCTCCGAGCCATAATCGTTAGGTAGCGATCATCTACTGCAATAGTAGCCCTTGGGCGGCCTGAGTGAGGCATGTCATCGACAGTTCCTGTCTCTCTGTATCTCCTCCATGTCCGAACAACATCGCTTTGGTTCACTCGGAGACGCCTGGACACTTCCCTTGTTAAGAGCCCTTCCTGGCACAAAGTAACAGCGCGGACGCGATCGGTCCGCGCTATTGACCGTCTCGGCATGGTTGAATTACAAACACAAGTCGTGTACCTCCTACCTGGTGGAATGACTGGAACTATTCGGCTGTCAGACTCCCTCCGTCTAATAGGTGGTGCTCATGCATGGTTGTTTACATCTTTGGGCGGATTTAGTGACATCTCTGAACAGTCAAAGGGACTGTGTCTGTGATACAATATCCACAGTCAACGTCTATCTTCAGGAGTTCTGGGAATCGGGGCTATGCAAAACGTTTTTGGATGTGTGTACAAAAATGATTCAAATACACGCTCGTAAACCAGCGCTACAGTGGAACTTAATAGACTTTAGGAGTGAGTTGGTTGGTGCTACAGGTTTATAAAGCATCATGGACATAGCACGCGAACTAAAACCAAAATATCTGAGGAAGTGGCACAAGAATATAAAAAGAAAAGATTCTCTTTCCATCGTTTCATTATTCGATATCGAAAGAAAACCAGGATGGCACTAAGCCAAGTAGCGAACATAGATGAAACTCCTCAGACATTTGATGTGTCGAGTAACAGAACTGTTGCCAAGAAAGGGGCTAAAATTGTAACAATAAAAACAAGTGGACATGAAAAAATCCACTCAAAACAATGCCAAAAACTTTTGAAATACAGCCAGATGTTGTTGTTCCCATACATGACAAGGATTGGATGGACGAGCCTGGTAAGAAATTATGCATTAGCAGAGTGTGGGAGGGAAGGAAACGAGATGTATTGAAGAAGAGTTCTCTTCTTGTGCTAGATAAGTTTAGTAGTCATTTGAAAAATTCTGTGAAAGAGAAACTTAGACAGGAAAATACAGAGCTTTTTTTCCGGAAGGACTTACTTCACAAATGAAACCTATCTATGTCTCGGTAAACAAACAGTTTAAAGTGCATATAAGAGAGGACTGGAACAAATGGGTGATGGATGAAACCCGACATGAATTTTTGCCGAAGGGAGCCTTAAAACGATGTACAATCAAACAAGTGGATAAAACAGTAGTGGTCTAGAGTGAGAGAAGACATTATTGTTAAATCTTTCAAGAAGTGCGGCGTAAGTAATGCTCTCGATGGCAGTGAAGAGCATCTTATATATGAAGAGGACGACGATGGCTACGAAGAAGAAAAAGAAGAAAGTTCAGATGCCGATTTTCATGGATTTTAAAGGTCAGTTCGGTTTTATAAACTAAGATTTTCTTCTAGTCTGGCTTTGCAACCCAATAATAAAGTCCGTAAAAATGTTAGTTTTAACTAAGTTGCGTCTTATAGTCCACAGCGTCTTACAGCCTGTAAAATACGATCTGTAACCTTCTCCTGCACTAATCTCTACATCTTCCCGAATTAACATTTGGAAAATGAATTTCGCGAATCTGAATTCGGTTTCTTTCCATGTATATGCTACCCATTTACGGCCAACATACGTTTTAAGGTCTCGGTAGAAGACAAGATCTGACAGAAGGGTGTCACTGTTTAGGAGTTAGAGTTAAAAAGCACTGATATGAGATTTCAGAATGTGTAGGAGTAAGCTGATAATGGTATAGATACATACGTATTTTAGGACCGTAAATTCAAGGGGAAATAATGCGGTATTTGGAGTCGGTCTTGCAGCATGTGTGGGGCGAGCAGACGTCTTCATTGTGGACGAGGAGGGAGAGGGATTTGATTTTCTGATGCAGTATTCACATAGACGAGGGTAACCAGGTGCCGATAGCAGGGGGAATACCATGTCGTTCTAGGACTTCGCTGGCCGCTGTGGCCTAGCGGTTCTAGGTGCTTTAGTCGGGAACCGCGCTGCTGCTACGGTCGCAGGTTCGAATCCTGCCTCGGGCATGGATGTGTGTGATGTCCTTAGGTTAGTTAGGTTTAAGTAGTTCTAAGTCAAGGGGGTTGATTTACCTCAGATGTTAAGTTCCATAGTGCTCATAGCCATTTGAACCATTAGCCATAGCAAAAAAAGTCGAGACTGACTGTGTTATAAAGAAGCTATTTCCATATACTGTTGACGCACGACTATTTTCACACTATGAGACATTACCTTACGCTGTTACAAATTCCATCTTACTGACAACTAATTTGCAGTGGATTAGCAGTTGCTGTAGACCTGTTCTCGCCGTCTGCAGAAAAAAAAATGTGAAGCTACCAAACAGTGGAGGTCGTCTTCAGTGTAGGACTTCTTTGAGTACAGATATGACTGCAGTGTCTTTTGCCTTCCAAACTGTAGCTGGCAATGGGGCCTTCGTCTAGCTGATTGTTAGTTCTACTTTATAGCCCGTTTTTGATAGCACCGTATTTTACAGACAATGAGACACACTTTTTCTTCTTAAAATTGCCTCCAAAACTCAGATGAGTGTTACACTCGAAATTAATATAAAAATTCCAGTATTTGATTTAAAATTCCCATAGTGCTTAGAGCCACTTGAACGATTCTCGAGGACTTCGAGCGTAAGTGACAGGAAGAAAAAGGATCCTTCTCAGCCTACAAGAACTATTCGCTACCTGCTAGGTATATATACTGATGAGACGAAACATTTCGGTCACTTTCCACCGCACCCAGATGGCGTGTGGGCACGTGACGCTATAAGGAATGTATTTAACCAGAGCAGAGACGTCTGGGAAGCAGACCGAAAATGGTGAAATGCTCCGCCATAAGCAATTCTGACAACGGGCAGATTGATATGGGCTGGTACCTGGGGATGAGCATCTCGGTAACGGCAAAGCTGGTCGCCACTGTTGTGAGCATCTGTGGTTGAAGGACAGTGGGGGTTGGGTTGTTTTGGGGCAGGAGACCAGACAGCGAGGTCATCGGTCTCTTCGATTAGGGAAGGAAGGGAAAGGAAATCGGCCGTACCCTTTCAAAGGAGCCATCGCAGAATTTGTCTGGAGAAATTTAGGGAAATCACGGAAAACCTAAATCAGTATGGCCGGACGCGGGATTGAACCGTCGTCCTCCCTAATGTGAGTCCAGTGTGCTACCCACTACGCCACCTCGCTAGGTGGACAGTGAATCCACTAGTAGGCGACGAGATGTTTGAGGACCACGACTCCTCACTAAAAATGTACGGAGATGTGTCGATGTGTGACATCTGACTACAGAGTACAATATTGGCAAAGGCATCTGTGTTTCGGGGCACACCGCTGAGCGAATATTCTTGACCTCGGGGCTCCTCAACAGACGACACGTATGTGTTCCCACGTTCAACCAACAACATAGTACACAACTGGCCATTAAAATTACTACAGACGCGAAATTCAACCGACAGGAAGAAGATGCTGTGATATGCGAATGATTAGCTTTTCAGAGCATTCACACAAGGTTGGCGCCGGTGGCGACACCTACAACGTGCTGACATGAGCAAAGTTTCCAACCGATTTCTAATACACAAACAGCAGTTGACCGGCGTTGCCTGGTGAAACGTTGTTGTGGTGACTCGTGTAAGGAGGAGAAATGCGTACCATCACGTTTCCGACTTTGATAAAGGTCGGATTGTAGCCTACCACGATTGCGTTTTATGGTATCGCGACACTGCTGCTCGCGTTGGTCGAGATCCAATGACTGTTAGCAGAATATAGAATCGGTGGGTTCAGGAGGGTAATACGGAACGCCGTGCTGGATCCCAACGGCCTCGTATCACTAGCAGTAGAGATGACAGGCATCTTATCCGCATGACGGTAACGGATCGTGCAGCCATGTCTCGATCCCCGAGTCAACAGATGGGGACGTTTGCAGGACAACAACCATCTGCACGAACATTTCGACGACGTTTGCAGCAGCCTGGACGATCAGTTCGGAGACCATGGCTGCGGTTACCCTTGACTTTGCATCACAGACAGGAGTGCCTGCGATGGTGTACTCAACGACGAACCTGGATGCACGAATGGCAAAACGTCATTTTTTTCGGATGAATCCAGGTTCTGTTTACAGTATCATGATGGTCGCATAAGTGTTTGGCGACATCGCGGTGAACGCGCATTGGAAGCGTGTATGCGTCATCACCATACTGGCGTATCATCCGGCCTGATGGTATGGGGTGCATTGGTTACACGTCTCGGTCACCTCTTGTTCGCGTTGACGGCACATTCAACAGTGGACGTTACATTTCAGATGTGTTACGACCCGTGGCTCTACCCTTCATTCGATCCCTGCGAAACCCTACATTACAGCAGGATAATGCACGACTGCATGTTGCAAGTCCTGTACGGGCCTTTCTGGATATAGAAAATGTTCGACTGCTGCCCTGGCCAGCACGATCTCCAGATCTCTCACCAACTGAAAATATCTGGTCAATGGTGGCCGAGCAACTGGCTCGTCACAATACGCCAGTCACTACGTCTGATGAACCGTGGTATCGTGTTGAAGCTGCATGGGCAGCTGTACCTGTACACGCCATCTAAGCTCTGTTTGACTCAATGCCCAGGCGTATCAAGGCCGTTATTACGGCCAGAGGTGGTTGTTCTGGGTACTGATTTCTCAGGATCTATGCACCCAAATTGCGTGAAAATGTAATCGCATGTCAGTTCTAGTATAATATATTTCTTCAATGAATACCCGTTTGTCATCTGCATTTCTTCTTGGTGCAGCAATTTTAATGGCCAGTAGTGTAATTTATGTTTGCAGTGGGCACTAGGTCATTAAGCTTCGAACGTTGAACAGTTTGAAACTATCGTTTGCTCGAACGAATCAAGATTCATATTACACCAGTTTGATGGTGGTGTTCGTGTTTACAGTCATTCAGGGTAACGGCTGCTCGAAACATGCAGTGCGCCACGGACGCAGTCCCTTGGGGACAGTGTTACGGTATTGGGAGCTGTGGTATAATCGAAGGCGCCATGGCAGTTGTTCACTAAGCGAATATTATTGCGAACCGGGTCCATCTCCTGAAGCATCATGTTTCCCCTGACGGCAAAGGCAACGTTCAGAAGGGTAGCTGCGGTGCCCAAGGCCAGAATCCCGCCACTGATTTGCGCAGCATTATAGTGAACTCACGTGGATATATTGGCCACCAAATTCACCTGATCTGGTACTCGATACTCCATAGGGCGCCAGCTTCGCACTCATTAGCCAGCAGCCTATAATTTATGGGAATTGTGTGACGTGTGCGTAGACATTTGATGGCGCATATCTCCAAAATCCTGACAACGGCTTGTCGAATCCATCGTATGCAGAATCGCTGTGATACTGAGATCCAAAGATGGACCAACATTCTGTTAACCAGGTGACTGTAAGTGATTAAATCTTCTCGGGTTATCAGCAGAGTCGTGGCGTCAGATACGAACTATGAAATGGCTGATGACAAAATGAGCGACCAACGGATAGAAAAGCAACTGCAGTCGAGGGAAGTCCACCGAGTCTGATTGAATACTAATGCGATTCTACACGGAGTATGCAAAAGAATTTACCCGTATTCTAGCGGCAGTGTACCATAGATCTTTGGAGGAGCGAGGTGTTCTAGGTGATTGGAAAAAAAGCACATGTCATTCCCGTTTTCAAGAACACATACACA
The DNA here is from genome assembly GCF_021461385.2 of Schistocerca piceifrons. Taxonomy (NCBI): domain Eukaryota; kingdom Metazoa; phylum Arthropoda; class Insecta; order Orthoptera; family Acrididae; genus Schistocerca; species Schistocerca piceifrons. The sequence goes on along the minus strand of NC_060144.1, from coordinate 447,616,233 downwards.
AAACTATATGCCTATATCTCTAACTTCGGTCAATTGTAGAATTTTGGAACGTGTTTTAAGGTCGTGTATTACGACATTTATGGAGGAACAAACATGGGTTCCGAAAACAACGATCGTGTCAAATCCAGATCGCTTTATTCGTCCACGAGCCCAGAAAGCAGAAGATACAGGCGCCCATGTGGGTGCCGTGTTCCTTAACTTCCGAAAGGCATTCAATACAGTTCTGCACTGCCGCCTAATAAAATACAGTTGTACGGAATATCAGTCCAGAACGTGACTGGTCGAATAGTTTCTAGCAAGCAGACCACAGCATGTCTTTCTGAACGGAGTGAAGACTTCAGAAGTAAAAGTAACTTCGGGCGTGCCTTAGGGGAATAGGAAACTCGTCGAAAGTTGCGACAACACGACCCCACGACTCAACTGATAATCAGAGAAGATTTCACCAACGAAATTCGCCGAGAAACACTGCATTCCCAGGTAATCATGATGCTTTGACTCATCAGTGTAAATATGCGTCTGGGCTATTTTGTTCAAGGTCTCATAGTTCACGAAATAGAAACCAACGTGACAATCAAAATTTTTATTTGCAATATTTTGATACGCCTTATGGCTACCTCCCCGATTTTTGATATTTGTCGTAGTGGGGTACTAACTTTGCAATACCCTCGTTATAGAAGGCAGTTGACTTCTTTTTTTGTCTGTGCAAAAATGCTGTCTTCGTAGCCAGAGGTTCACGTGAGCAGAAACATGAAAATCAGTAGGTGCCGAATCCGGGGTGTGTGGTGGGTGATCGAATACTCCTCGAAAACTCTGCAAGAGCGTTTTTGTTGCAGCTGCAGTGTGCGACCGAGCATTGTCATGAAGTAGGGCTTCGCTGCCGTGCATAACCATTACGTTATGAGGGCTTCATGAAACCAGGCGGAATCCCTCAGCATAAAGACATGGAATGACAGCATGCACTTTATGCTTCACGGGAGACTATCGTTCGAAGCATTTTTGTGTGCTCATTGTGCTCTCAGAACTGAAAACTGTGATGTGACGCCTTCGACGGGCACACTAGAGACAATGCGCAATACATCTGTGCAAAGCTTCGTCGGATTTTCATTGTAGTTTTCATTTCGCCACCAATCAGATCTTGATAACAACAGCCATCGTATCATTTACATCCCTCTGCTTTCTAAGATCGTTTGTCACGGTATAGGTAGATGTCTCTGCAAAGCTCACACTATATGAAGAGGTTAGCAAATACTACGCTCGTGGCAGGGCCAACGAGATGTACGGGCCCTGCAACGAACTTATGACGTCACACTAGTCGCACTGCCCGCCACACTTCGCGAACGCTCGGCTCGGTCCAGAGCCCACGGGAAATCGCTATGTAGGTAATCGAAATGGTACCCACTAAAAGTCTTAACTTTATAGTGTGATATCGAGAGTTTGGATGCATTTAAAAGCGTACCAAGAATTATGAAACTCGTTCCCTGCCGAGGTCGGCTGCTGGCACTCGTAAGACCTGCGGTGTCACGTGCTGTGACGTAAGCTCCATGGCCTGTCTTTCTCGTGGGCCTCGGCTCGGGTGGGATGTGACGTCATCGGATTTCCGCCTGCGGTGCAAAGAGAGTTCAATAGAAGGCACTAGCAGGCGCCTAGCTCGTTAATAATGTGATTCGGCCAGAATGTAATATGTGGTGCTTAATTCAGGTAGTCTTCAGGCATCTAGCTCAAAGTTAAACCCATAAACGGAGAGTGATACATTTGTACTCGAGTCATAGCAAGATCATCTTATTGTGATTTGTTTTCGTTTTATTTTGGTTTCTTTTCGAATTTACGCCACTGTATAGCACGTGGGTTTCCATTACGCCTGCAAATATGAATTGCTACGAGCTTAGAGTAGCCCGATAATTACCTCAGTAATTTTATTCTTGACTGAAAATTTACTTTCATTTAGAGATCAGTTGCTTGGGACTCCAGGTCACTTGGTCATCCGTTTAGTCTCATTGCTGGATCTCAACAGGTTTTGTAACTTTGATCGCGCCTACACGATAAGGTTAGCCGTATCAAGAGAAATGATAATATTTTCCTTGTGATCTTAGTCACCAAAAATTGCGACGTGCTTATGCCCATTATCTTTTAATCTTCTCGTCTTGCTATTATGCAAGGGGTTTTGAACCTAAATTTTAGTGGTTACGATTAGATGGCTGGGCTTTCATTAACTGACGAGGTTGAGCTGAATATAATTTATTAAAATATGCATTTGCGAAAGGTTCGATCATTTAGCAGACTACAGTAGAGAATCCGTCACGGCCGCGAGACGACCAGCTTGGAAGCGATATTGGGCGCCACCGATCCTCCAGTAGTGGCCACAGCCTGCAACAGATCGGTATGGTAACCACGGTGCTGTCACACCGTCACCAGCCTCTTACAGATGGCAGGCAACACCGCATGTGAGATGAATGTGGAATGATAGGACAGTTTTATATCAAGAACATTCAGAAGGGATATTGAAGTTTCGTAAATTCAATGTTAATAAATTTTTTATAGCGTTAAAGACTTTGTAAAATTCGCAAATTTTCATTTAATAACAAAATTTCAAAACTGACTCCAACTGATACTATACCGGTACTCGAAAGATTAAACTATAATCATACATATTAATAAAATTATATAGCCCTGAAGAAATAAAATAATTTAAAAGATGTAAGTAGACTGTTTAGGTTCTTATGTTGGTAACGCCACGTAGCGTTCTGTATGAAAATCACTGACTGTGCTGTGTGCAGTCTGTGGCTGGTTTGCATTGTTGGAATATTTGCTATTGTAGTGTTAGACAGTTGGATGTGAACAGCTCGTAGCGTTGCGCAGTTGGAGGTGAGCCACCTGGTCCATTTCCCTATGCTCAATTACCAAATTACAATGTTGAACATTAGTTAATTCATTACACGGTTGCGCTAACACACTGCTTTCGTCTTCACTGTCATTTCTCACTTTACTATGGAGCCTAGTATTACGTTTTACACACGCCATAATTGTCACAATATTTCACACGATAACACAGAAGAGCACAATTTGAAGAATAAAATAAGAAAACACATTAACATAGCACCGAAAATAATATCTAGTTAATTACAAGCGCAGCTGCGAAATACTTGATGCAAATTTACAAGCATGCCACAAGTGTTTTACAGTACAACAATGAAAAACTACAACTACAAAGAAGATTCTCTCTACAATTACGCGCTAGCAATAAACAATAGCTACACTAATCACACAAACTACCAGAAAAAAAACCGAAGATTCCAGTGAGGTATCCTCGGCTAAGGGTCGACATATGACACATCCCCTTAGAAAAATTTTATAAATTACTGTGCTGGTAAACCCCTTACGTTACTTGTTTTTCAAACAGCTGCGTAAAACTGAACGTACTCAGACATTTCTCTCTTTACTTATTCTGATCATCGCTAAACTGACATACAATATTTTTTTAGCACAACGCAATCTGACTTTCAATAATCCTTACAAAAGAACGGCCCTGACTAACAATAACCTATACCTTTCATGAATCACTTGCCTCACAAAAATCTTCGTTACTCTAACTACTGCATTAGAGTATGCGCCAATACTGCCAGCTGAATAATAGATTCTAACTAATGAAGGCACTAACTACTGAAAGGCATAGTTAGCAAATGAAAGATTTTGATAGAGAACAAACAATGTATTTACCTTAATAATGTTCAAAAGTCATCATGTATATATATATATATATATATATCAGTTCATGATATCCAATATTACAAATTTACTCTTTCAGATGGACACACGTCCAGATGGTCCTCTCTCAAAATAATGCCATCTCTCTCCCCACATCCACTACTGGCAGCTTACCTACAACTGCGCAACGCTACGCGCTGTTCATCCAACTGCCCAACACTAAAACAGCAAATATTCCAACAACGCAAACCAGCCACAGACTGCACACAGCACAGTCAGTGATTTTCATACAGAGCGCTACGTGGCGTTACCAACATAAAAACCTAAACAGCCTACTTATAAAGATTCTGTAAAATCCACAGATTTTCATTTAAAAATTGTAGTTTCAAAACTGACTAAATGTTATCATTACTTGAAAGATTGAACCTTAATGATGTGATAGTACACTCTCAACTTTTGATGACTCATATCACTGTTTCACTCCACCATAACAAACAGAACCTGTGGAACAACTAACGAACCCTGTTCCCAGGTGACCAACGGACACAACAAACATAGCACGAAACTGCTAGTGACCAGTGCACCATCTTAGTTGTACGGCGTCACGCGCTGTGCTGTCTACCGCTCAAGGCATCAGCTGCTACAGCAATTCATTTCTCGAGCAGGGTGATTTAGATAGCTTAGCGGACCTTAAGATAGATTTATTCTAAAGCAGATCTGCGTAACAGCTCTTAGAACTTTAAAAGTATCCTTGTGCTACATAGCCAATAAGTATACTAGCCTGATGGACTGTGGTGCACCACACCTAATCTTAAAATTGGATGGCAGTCCTACTAAAACCCATGGAAAATTCTTATAATAGTGCTTGTAATTAAATTAAATACTGACCACCAATATAAAAATGTCACGTCGGCTGCTCTTTATCGCGACTTACGGAATTATCAATTTTCTGCTTGCACTTAATGTGGCAAAACCGTGGATACACTTCCTGACGTTTCTCACCAGAGTGCACAAGGCAATATTTTCACAGGCACGACTGATAATAGGAAAATCTCTAGCTCTTATCACGTGTGTAGCACCGGAAAACAAATCTCAACAAGAATCCTCAAGACCATAAAATCTTGCTCGATCGGAATACATACATAAAATCTGGAATCACGGTCGCACACAATGGTACAAAACGTCACTATAGAAACACCCACAGAGCCATATAGAAATCAGAACGGAGAGGGAGAACGAACAACCCACAATATACTAAAGACTCAGGCAAGGCAAAGAGAAAAACAGCGATACCATACAGCAGCACTGGAACATTTGACGGGGGCCGCACTCCGTGAAAACCCTTCAACTCTGCCCTTTTTCCGCGCCCGTAAATGGAGCGCAAAACTTCCCACACAAAGTTCATAGTTAGTTTGTAGCGTCTGCTGTCCAGCTGTTGCCACAAAATTCCAGTCGTGGTCGCTGCACAGCCAGTAGCAGCTCTCTTCACTACAACTATCTTTCTATCAGCCAGTAGTGAATACTCGGCAAAACAGCGAAAGAAAGAGCTGGAGGTAACAGCCACGATGGAAAAAATTCCAACTGGACGCCACTCTTAAATTTCACCCACAAGAGCGTGCCTGCACAAAACGACTAGCAACTACGACACAGTCGTCAACTAAAATAATTCATAAGAGACATAATGTGTACACGAACTAATCACACTACACATAAAAGACTTGTGTCCGTTCAATAGCAGGTTATCTATATTTTGGATCAACGAACCTGCACGCTATTGAAATGCTGTCCTTTCAAACTGAAGACTACGGCGAGTCACGGAGGATGTGGCAGTTGCACAAAATGCAAATTTAACACCGAAAACGCAGATAAAATACACTACTGACCAATAAAATTGCTACACCACGAAGAACACGTGCTACAGACGCGAAATTTAACCAACAGGAAGAAGATGCTGTGATATGCAAATGATTAGCTTTTGAGAGCATTCACACAAGGTTGGCGCCGGTGGCGACACCTACAACGTGCTGACATGAGCAAAGTTTCCAACCGATTTCTCATACACAAACAGCATTTGAACGGCGTTGCCTGGTGAAACATTGTTGTGATGCCTTGTGTAAGGAGGAGAAATGCGTACCATCACGTTTCCGACTTTGATAAAAAGTCGGATTGTAGCCTATTGCGACTGCGGTTGCTCGTATCGCGACATTGCCGCTCGCGTTGATCGAGATTCAATGACTGTTAGCAGAATATGAATTCGGTGGGTTCAGGAGGGTAATACGGAACACCGTGCTGGATCTCAACGGCCTCGTATCAGTAGCAGTCGAGATGACAGGCATCTTATCCACATGGCTGTAACGGATCGTGCAGTCACGTGTCGATCCCTGAGTCAACAGATGGGGACGTTTGCAAGACAACAACCATCTGCACGAACAGTTCGACGACGTTTGCAGCAGCATGGACTATCAGCTCGGAGACCATGGCTGCAGTTACCCTTGACGCTGCATCACAGTGCCTGTGATGGTGTACTCAACGACGAACCTGTGTGCACGAATGGCAAAACGTCATTTTTTCGGATGAATCCAGGTTCTGTTTACGGCGTCATGATGGTCACATCCGTGTTTGACGACATCGCGGTGAACGCACATTGGAAGCGTGTATTCGTCATCACCATACTGGCGTACCACCTGGCGTGATGGTATGGGCTGCCATTGGTTACACGTCTCGGTCACCTCTTGTTTGCATTGACGGCTCTTTGACCAGTGGACGTTACATTTCAGAAGTGTTACGACCCGTAGCTCTACGCTTCATTGGATCCCTGCGAAACCCTACATTTCAGCAGGATAATGCACGACGGCATGTTGCAGGTCCTGTACGGGCCTTTCTGGATACAGAAAATGATCGAGTGTTGCCCTGGGCAGCACATTCTCCAGATCTCTCACCAACTGAAAACGTCTGGTCAATGGTGGCCGAGCAACTGGCTCGTCACTATACGCCAGTCACTACTCTTGAGGAACCGCGGTATCGTGTTGGAGCTGCATGGGCAGCTGTAACTGTACACTCCATCCAAGCTCTGTTTGACTCAATGCCCAGGAGTATCAAGGCCGTTATTAGGGCCAGAGGCGGTTGTTCTGGGTACTGATTTCTCAGGATCTATGCACCCAAATTGCGTGAAAATGTAATCACATGTCAGTTCTAGTAAAATATATGTGTCCAATGAATACGCGTTTATCATCTGCATTTTTTCTTGGTGTAGCAATTGTAATGGCCAGTAGTGTACCTTCTACTCTATCGAAATTTTTTTGCCGTTTAATATCCATTGATAACTTGCACTGTACGTCTGATCCTGAATCTGAAAGCTTCATTACAGAAACTATATTTAATATGTAATCGATGTAGTAGTGTATTTATTTCTGACTGTATATAGTTGATTGTAATTATAATGAAAAATACTGTAAATTTCTGGGTAATAGCCACGGGAACTTTATTTAAATGTATCGATAGGAACGATGAAATTACAGTAACTGTGCCGTTGTTTATCTTTGCGTATGGAAAGTCTCTGTCGCGTTGTGGGCACAGAGGAAGCAGAGAAGATTCAGTGATGAAAGAGTGCGGAAGTGTTTGTTGGGCGCTCCCGCAGACTTAGTGTTCAGTTACGATCGCTCCAGTGTAGGTGCGCCTAGTTCGTTAAGCTGCAAGTATTGAGAGCACGGTAGGAGTGGACAGGCGGAGGAAGCCACAATTCTAACTGTTGCCTGTACCATAATTATCCGTGGCGCTGGAGACGGCTTGGGGTTCTCAACCAGCAGCAACAGCGAGAGCTAAGTATTGTCGTCGGCCACATTCTTCGTCATCCTCACAGCTACAACATTGTAAGACTCTTAAGTGAAAAATTGTAATCTTGTATAAGCATTACCCAGAGCCATTTCTTTCTCAAAGTATGACTAACCTGAATAATAGCCTGCAATAGTTGAAACTTGTAGGGCGTTTGTGTAGTCATTGTCCTCAGACATTATTACCAGGCAGGGTCCATTTTTCGCCCAGGCAATCACCGAGTATTGTAAAATTATGCAAACTGATTAACTCTTTATTGACAGTTTTGTATGTTTGCTAATGACCAGTTTCAGTCTAAATTTTTTGCCTCAGTAGCTTTTCATTCTTGTACAACGTAACAGAGGCTTAACTAACTTTCAGTTCTGATTATTAACTTCATTAACTTAAAGTAACGTAAAATGTAACTGGCAAAACTAATAACTAAGAATACAGCACAAATGAAGAGTGTACAATTTCATTTTTTCTGTATTTAACTTAGCGAGTGACTTCTGCTGGCTTGGTACGTATTTTGTTGTTGTTATATTAAAAGTAAAATCAGTTGCTAATTATTTAAAGGGAATTCAATTCAGCGTTTCAATAATCAAAAGTAAGTTGCTTACCTTTTTCTAAATTTTGCGTTACGTTACACTTATGTTACTGGAAGTAATTTTTTTTACATAACAAAGTTTCAGTTAAACTTGATTAACCAGTGACTCCGTTTAATTTTACTTTCAAAATTTAGTATTTCAGAATAACTAACTGCAAACTCAGTGCTTTCTGACTCATTTATTTTCTCGTGAACTGTTGTGTTGTGGAAAAGCGTAATATCCTTCTGTTGCCACGCCAGTGATTATTTGCTTAAATTTCTTTGCCATTACCTTTCTTAAGATTCGGGAGATTCATTGCCCTAGCTGGCAACCGTTTAATTATCGCATTGTTAGCTAATCAGTTTTTTCTTTGTGTTATCAGTAATTTTTGTAGTAAATGATACGTGGTACCCTTTCCCCCCTGTGTGCTTCATGAGCGGTTGCGGTATATTCCACCTATTTCAAAATTATCATCAGCATTTGGATTAGGTTTAGAATAGATTCTCCCTTCAGAAGGGTCTATTGTACACTTTCCTCCAACTAACCGATGATATTTTTCTTCGGTAACGGTAGTCTTATTCACTGTAAAATTTCATTATGCTTATGCGATCACGGTCAGTTATACCGCATTCCCGTACGCCGATTAAGAAGGGGGGAGGTTACACAAAAATATTTTTACGACGGACATCACCCATTAGCTCTACCCTATAATGCCCGAGCCGCAAAACACTACTTAGACGATCAAAACGGATGGTCTGACGGGCGCCAGGTCATGGAGCTGACTGACAAGTCTTCGCCTTCAACGTGCATCGCAGGCCCGCCAGAGAGGGCACTCACGCTTCAGCCTAGTGTGGCTCGCTGCGGATCAGGGCCCCTCCAAGCTCGTAGCCAGCAAGCAGACGCACGAAATGAAATCGCTGGAACTATGGATATCCCGCACAGGATGGCTGACATAGCGTTTAGTGTATCTGGGATAGTAAAACAGTTAAGATCCTTAGGCGCCAGGAAGGCATCTGGCCCTGACGGTACCCCGTAAGATTATACACTCCTGGAAATGGAAAAAAGAACACATTGACACCGGTGTGTCAGACCCACCATACTTGCTCCGGACACTGCGAGAGGGCTGTACAGCAATGATCACACGCACGGCACAGCGGACACACCAGGAACCGCGGTGTTGGCCCTCGAATGGTGCTAGCTGCGCAGCATTTGTGCACCGCCGCCGTCAGTGTCAGCCAGTTTGCCGTGGCATACGGAGCTCCATCGCAGTCTTTAACGCTGGTAGCATGCCGCGACAGCGTGGACGTGAACCGTATGTGCAGTTGACGGACTTTGAGCGAGGGCGTATAGTGGGCATGCGGGAGGCCGGGTGGACGTACCGCCGAATTGCTCAACACGTGGGGCGTGAGGTCTCCACAGTACATCGATGTTGTTGCCAGTGGTCGGCGGAAGGTGCACGTGCCCGTCGACCTGGGACGCACGGATGCACGCCAAGACCGTAGGATCCTACGCAGTGCCGTAGGGGACCGCACCGCCACTTCCCAGCAAATTAGGGACACTGTTGCTCCTGGGGTATCGGCGAGGACCATTCGCAACCGTCTCCATGAAGCTGGACTACGGTCCCGCACACCGTTAGGCCGTCTTCCGCTCACGCCCCAACATCGTGCAGCCCGCCTCCAGTGGTGTCGCGACAGGCGTGAATGGAGGGACGAATGGAGACGTGTCGTCTTCAGCGATGAGAGTCGCTTCTGCCTTGGTGCCAATGATGGTCGTATGCGCGTTTGGCGCCGTGCAGGTGAGCGCCACAATCAGGACTGCATACGACCGAGGCACACAGGGCCAACACCCGGCATCATGGTGTGGGGAGCGATCTCCTACACTGGCCGTACACCACTGGTGATCGTCGAGGGGACACTGAATAGTGCACGGTACATCCAAACCGTCATCGAACCCATCGTTCTACCATTCCTAGATCGGCAAGGGAACTTGCTGTTCCAATAGGACAATGCACATCCGCATGTATCCCGTGCCACCCAACGTGCTCTAGAAGGTGTAAGTCAACTACCCTGGCCAGCAAGATCTCCGGATCTGTCCCCCATTGAGCATGTTTGGGACTGGATGAAGCGTCGTCTCACGCGGTCTGCACGTCCAGCACGAACGCTGGTCCAACTGAGGCGCCAGGTGGAAATGGCATCTCTAGGATCGTCTCCATGGGAGAATAGCAGCCTGCATTGCTGCGAAAGGTGGATATACACTGTACTAGTGCCGACATTGTGCATGCTCTGTTGCCTGTGTCTATGTGCCTGTGGTTCTGTCAGTGTGATCATGTGATGTATCTGACCCCAGGAATGTGTCAATAAAGTTTCCCCTTCCTGGGACAATGAATTCACGGTGTTCTTATTTCAATTTCCAGGAGTGTATGTTGTCTATGCTACAAATATAGCACCATCTTATTCATCATCTATCAGAGATCACTGGAACAGCAGAAAGTTCCACGGGACTGGAAGAAGGCCCAGGTCATAGCAATCTATAAAAAGGGTAGAAAATAGGATGCACATAATTACGGGCAATTTTTGTTGTAGAATCATGGAACATATTTTGTGTTCAGACATAATGACCTTTCTAGACTCTGAGAAGCTCATCTGCAGAAACCAGCACGGGTTTAGGAAACAGCTGTCATGCGAGGCACAGCTGGCCATCTTTTTGCATGATATACAACAGGCTCTAGATACCGGCTCACAGGTTGATGCCATATTTCTCGACTTTCGAAAGGCGTTCGATTCGGTTCCGCACTGTCGTTGCTCCAAAAAGTGTGCGCTTACGGTCTATCCGATGACATATGCGGTTGGATAGAAAGATTTCTAACAGACGGAGAGCAGTATGTCGTCCTGAATGGGGTGACTTCAACAAAAACAAGGATAACTTCAGGTGTGCCCCAGCGCAGCGTAATAGGTCCGCTGCTTTTTACGATTTACATAAACGATCTGGCTGATGGTACTGACAGCTGCATTAGACTGTTTGCCGATGATGCTGTAGTCTACAGGAAAGTAGTATCACACGAAAGTTGTGAACAAAGCAATGAGGATTTGCAGAAAACAAATACGTGGTGTAATGACTGGCAGTTATCTTTCAATATTAATAAGTGTAACGTACTGCGTATAACAGAGCGAAAAATCCCCATTAATGTACGAGTACAAAGTAAATGCCCAGTCTTTGTAAGTGGTAACATCGGTCAAGTATCTGGGTGTGACTATTCGAAATGATCTCAAATAAAACGATCAGATTACACAAGTAACGGGTAAGGCGAACTCTAGATTGCGGATTGGAAGAATCCTGAAGCGATGCAGTCCTTCAACAAAGGAAATTTGCTTACAATACTTTAGTTCGTCCACTCTTAGAATATTGTTCGTCTGTATGGGACCCTTACCAGTTGGGTCTGGTTCAAGAGACTGAGAAGGTCCTAAGAAGAGCGGCAAGGTTCGTGACTGGTACATTTAGCCATCGCGAGAGCGTTACAAATCTCATAGAAAGTTTGAAGTGGGACACACTTGCAGATAGACGACGCGCTAAACGGAAGGGGCTGCTCACTAAATTCCAAAAACCGATCTTCACCGAGGATGTAGAGCATGTAATACTACCACCAACTTTCAAATCGCGTAACGATCACCATTCAAACATAAGGGAAATTAGAGCTCGTATTGAGGCATTCAGACAGTCGTTTTTCCCTCGCGCGATCCGCGAGTGGAACAGAGGGGAGGAAATATAACTTTGGCGCGAATTGTGCCCTTCGCCACACACCGCTTGGTGGCTAGCGGAGTATATATGTAGATGTAGATGTTTCAGTGACGGGTAAGTAGCTTTTCAATTGGAGAGGCTGTCATTGCAGGAGATGCAGTAGAACCGTTGGACAAAGTTTCTGGGTTAAAATCAATAACCTAGTTGAATTTTTGGTGAAACTAGTATGGGCTCTATCCACAGTCATGGTGGTGCACTTACAGTAATTGAACTGTGCACCTGGCAAAAGCACGTGGTCAGTTCCACTTACCAAGTCTAATAATGTGCGGCTCTTATTTGAAGATCTCTACTAGACTTCCGTGAAAATAACAGTACTTTCCAACAATCCCTGGATTATTCGTACGTAAACCAAAAAGCGGTTGCTTATTAACCTGGCGATACGATATTGTAGTGCCTGTGCTGCTAAGCAGTATGATGCAACGTTCCTTTGGACATGGACGCATGTGTGCCAGACTAGGACTCGAAACCGGATTTCCCACTTATCTCGGCTATCCGTGCGTGCTCCACAGCCAGACCAAAACTTCCATATATCGTCGGTCGTGAGTCACTAAGCTGCACTCGTATACGTACTGTAATTCCTGTGGAGGGGAGGGATTTAATCGAAAATCGTAAGCTTCGTATCGGTGGATAAATTAGGTATTGCAGTTCCTGTGTTCGTAAGAAGTGCGAAGCAGTTTCCTCCGGACATGCATGCGTGCGTGTATTTATCTGGCAGTACCAGACTCGCGATTTTCGATTAAATATCTCTCCTGAAAGGGAATTACATGACGCGTACGAGCGGAGGTTAGCGACACGTGGACGACGACATATGGGAGTTTGGGTCTACCGTGAAACGTGCACAGATAGCGGAAATGGTGAAGACGACCACCAGCGATAAGTGGGAAATCCGGGTTCGAGACCCAATCCAGCATAAATTTTCAATGTTGCCATTCCATTCTACCGCTGGATGTTTCTCGTATTCGCAACTGCTGAGTACACTCCCTGTTTTTTAACCAGGCCTTGCTTGGTTGTAAGGATATGATCCTCTGCGCCTAGAAAGCTGCAGCAGTTCGGCCGCAGGTGTGCTGCTGGTGGTATAACGTCACACCTGCAGGGGCCAAGTGGGACCAGGGGAGAGGAAAAAAATACAAATAGGAAAAAAAATTAGCCCGGCAAGCGTTGCGTGGCGGCAGCTTTACGACGGCGCATACCTGGCCGAGTGCTGGCGGGGACAGGGAGGGGGTGGCGGCGGTGGGGCGACAGGCTGGTGTTTACGGCGGCGGCCTCCGCTGCCTGGCCTGGCACGCGCTGCTGCCAGCTCGCATTCCGGAGGCGGTAAAAAAGCGACGCCTGCGCCGCCACCGCCACTCCTCGCCATCCAGGTGCGTCCGGGGCCAGGGAACAGCCGCTCTGGCGCCAAGGGGTCCCCCAGTCCTACTCCCACGCAACTCTCGCGTTTAACGTCTCTTTCCCCGAGTGTGCTCTCCACCCCTGCAGGAAGACGTGCAAATATTAGACTTTCTCTGGCGCTCGAGTGACCTCCGGCAAGTGGAATACCTACAATGTAAAGTTGCAAGGCCTCCAGTCCACGAATGCAGTTTTAATTTCCACTTGACATTCCCATATGAAACATTACTTTACAATGATCTTTTAAAGGGAAGGAAGAAAGATTGGACTTAACGTTCCGTCGACATCGAGGTCATTAGAGATGGAGGACGAGCTCGGATGGTGTCAAGAATGGGAAAGAAAATCGGCCGTAATCTTTCAAAGGAACCATCCCGAAATTTGCCTGGAGTGACTTAGGGAAATCACGGAAAACCTAAATCTGAATGGACAGACACTGGTTTAAACTGTCGTCCTCGCGAATGCGAGTGCAGCGTGCTAATCACTGCGCCACGTCGCTCGGCAATGAACTTTTGAGACTGATTCATTCGTGAAGAATTTGTTCCAGATAGGGAGGTAAATATGTAAGAATATTGACGTATACGGACCTCCTCAAGATAATTTGTTCAATGTGTGTGTGTGTGTGTGTGTGTGTGTGTGTATGTGTATGTATGTGTGTATATGTGGTGACACAAGGAGCGAACGTTTATCTCCAACATGTACAGAAACCATACCGCAATTATAAGAGACGAAGGACATGAAAGGGAAACAGTAGCTGAGAAGGAAGTGACGTAGGGTGGTAGCCTGTCCCCAATGATATTCACTGTGTACTCTGCGTAAACAGAAGATGATACAGGGAAAGAGAATTGGAGCCGAGAGAATAGGAACAAAATTTTGATGTCTGCGATGACATTGTAATCCTGTCAGAGATATCAAAGAGCTTGGAAGAGCTGTTGAATGGAACTGGAGTCTCAAAAAAGCTGAAAAGGAATTTGTTGACATCGAATATAAATTTAAGAAGCGGTTTGTGAAGGTATTTACCTGGAGTGTAGCCTTGTACAAGGACGTATCGTGAACGATAAGCAGTTCACATAGGAAGAGAACTGAAGCTTTTGAATGCTGAATATAAGATGGGTAAATGGAATAACTAATGAAGAGGCATCGAATCAAATTGGGGGAAAAAATATGGCGTAACCTGACTAAAAGTAGGGATCGGTTGATAAGACACATCAATTTTGTTAATGTAGGGATATCTGTTCGGTTATACTGTAACTGTGGAGGGGAGACCTAGATTGTTTACACTAAGTACGTGCAGCCTACGTTCTCAATTATTTGCTGGATATACACCAATCTCTGTCTCCCTCTACAGTTTTTACCCTCTACAGCTCCCCGTAGTATAATGGAAGTTATTCCCTGATGCCTTAACCGATGTCGTATCATCCTGTCCCTCCTTCTTGTCAGTGTTTTCGATACATTCCTTTCCTCTCCTTTTCTGTGAAGAGCCTCCTCGTTCCTTACCTTATCAGTCCATCTAATTTTCAACATTCGTCTGTAACAGCACATGCTTCTATTCTCTTCTGTACCGGTTTTCCCCCAGTCCATGTTTCACAACCATACAATGCTGTTCTCCAAACGTACATTCCCAGAAATTTCTTCCTCGTATTAAGGTCTATGTTTGATGTTAGCAGATTTCTCTTGATCAGGAATGCCCTTTCTGCCAGTGCTAGTCTGCTTTTGATGTCCTCCTTGCTCCATCCGTCATTGCTCATTTTGCTGCCTAGGTAGTAGAATTCCTTAACTTCATCTACTTCATGACCATCAATCTTGACGCTAAGTTTCTCGCTTTTCTCATTTCTGCTACTTCTCATTGCTTTTGTCTTTCTTCGATTTACTCTCAGTCCGTATTCTGTTATAATTAGATTGTTCTTTCCATTCAGCATATCATGCAATTCTTCTTCACTTCCACTGAGGATAGCGATGTCATCAACGAATCGTATCATTGATATCCTTTCGCCATGAATTTTAATTCCACTCTTTGACCTTTCTTTTATTTACATCATTGCGTCTTCGATGTATGTACTGAACAGAAGGGTGAAAGACTTCATCTCCGTATTACAACATTTTTAATCTGAGCTCTTCGTTCTAGGTTTTACACTCTTATTATTCCGTCTTGGCTCTTGTACATGTTATATATTAGCCGTCTATCCCCATCGCCGCGCGGGATTAGCTGAGCGGTTTAAGGCGCTGCAGTCATGGGCTGTGCGGCTGATCCCGGGGGAGGTTCGAGTCCTCCCTTGGGTATGGGTGTGTGTGTTTGTCCTTAGGATAATTTAGGTTAAGTAGTGCGTAAGCTTAGGGACTGATGATCTTAGCAGTTAAGTCCCATAAGATTTCACACACACATTTTTTTATTCCCGTCGCTTACCCTCTATTTTCCTCAGAATTGCGAACACACTGCACGATTTGACATTGTCGAACGCTTTTTCGGGGTGACAAACCCTATGAACGTGTCTTAATTTTTCCTTAGTCTTGCTTCCATTATGAACTGCAACGTCAGAATTGCCTCTTTGGTGCATTTGCCTTCCCTAAAGCCAAACTGATTGTCATCTAACATTCTCAATTTTCTTTCCCTTCATTCTGTGTATTGTCCTTGTCAAAAATGAACTATTAATCTGACTCTCAGCTTCACCGTAGGTGGATACCCATGTCATTGACTCCCTGACCTCAGCACCGCTACGAGGAACTACGAGATCGTCTGCATAAGCAGTGCAGGTAAATGTATGGCCACCGAGGCTGCAGAGCAACGGTTCCATGGCGGAAGCATACAGCAATTCAGAGAGCTCGCAGCTCCGACGCACCTATCGACGTATCGAGGCACGAGGAGTGAGACGGTCATTTTAGAGTACACAGGACGTAGCTCTACGAAAAAGAAGCATTACGACGTCGATGGTAGCATCAGGGTATCCCATATCGCGGAGCACCCCTTCCAGGTAGTCGTGATCGACCCAATGGAACGCTTGACTGCCAAAAGTCCAGGCATACGACGAGCGTGAACAAGAGCGATTATGTCCCGATAGCAACAGAGGGCAGTGCGGATGTTATTGGCACCTCCTAAAGTAGTTGTATCAGGGGAAATTAGGTACCTAGCCGTCAGTTTAAGCCGCTCAGCCAACAAGCGGGTAAAGATCTTTGTGTCGCTTTTATGTAACGTCAGTGAACGGTAATCGCATATTCGTGAGGTGCCCCAGGGCTTGTGGATGAGAATGAGGAAACCGTCGAGGAAACCGTCTGGGATCGGCATGAGGGGTGAAATAAGGTCCTGACAAATTTCCGTCCACATTGGCTCCAGTAGGGGACGAAATGCCCTCCTATAAAACTCCGGTGGGAGGCCGTCAGGGCCAGGCGACCTGTTCGTAGAACCCGCCTGGATATCATCATGGACTTCGTCCTTCGCGGCGTTAGCAAGCATTAAACATCGTTGAATCCCCAGGAACCGAGCCAAAGGAAGGTCTAGAGACCGCCGTAAGGTTGGCAGGATGGTGACATTGTTCAGAGTACAGAGTAACATAATATGCATGGAGGGCAGACGCTATATCACTTTATGTATCTAAACGCCACCCACCATCTGTCGTAAGAACATTAAACAAAGCTCTCTCACAGGGTACCGTTCCACTATGATCTATACATAGATGGATGCTGCTGCACTAACCTGTCGTGTGGGAGCCCCCTGATCACAGTTCCTTCAAGGTGTCGGCGAGAGAGGGATGTGAGGCGTTCCTTAGTACGATACTCCGTCGCATGGCGCTCTGGCGAAAACGGGATCATAGAATATTCCATAACAATGGTGAAAAAGGATTCCTAGCAATGTCGCTGCCACGCCGCAACCTCTCTTCCGTAACCAATCAAGACCTCGCTGAGGACAATCTTTGCACATAGCACCCACCAAGACAGGGCAGAATTATAGACATAACGGCGACGACGACAAGCTGTCCACGTGGTCTCGATGAGCTGCCGGAAGTCTGGTGAAGTAAGGTCGATCGTGTTCATTTTCCATGATCCACAGCCGCTCCACACCCTTTGGCGGCAGAGACTGACGGCACAGACAGATATATGCCTCATGGTCAGAGAACGGAAAAGGCCAGATTTCTTCAGCCTGCTCCTCACTGACAATATCGTCGGAGATGTAAACACGATCGATGCGGCTGCAAGGATGGCTAGCGAAATGAGTAAACCCCGAAAGAGCACTATAAACAGGCTCCCAAGAATCCACAAGGCTGAGGTGCTGGAGAATTATCACTAGAGCCGCTCACGGAACGTGACGTGGTAGTTGGTCTTTTGGTGCCTGGGTGCTGTTGAAATCACCTTCCATGATCAGTGTATCCTTCCGGATCAGGAAAAGAGCCGTGACTGTCTCTGAGGAGAAGGTAGAACGTTCACGGCGGTGACTCGAACCGGGTGGTGCACAGAGACTGACGATTCTGACGCCACTAAGCGTGAGAGCCGTACCTCTGGTATCAGGGAAATAGGCAACTGCACCAGCGAGGACAGCCACCCCACTACCCGAAGGGGAAGCATGGGAGACACGGGGAGCACAGAAAGTTGCAACGTGCACCTCCTGAAGGAGGGAAACGTCAACGTCCGCAGCACACAGCATATCATGCGGTAAAGCCAGTTTTTGGCATATGCGTATGGTATTCATGTTGACCTTGGCTATGCGATAAATCTGGAAAGCTGCGATCGCCAGGAAGATGGGCGATTGTAACAGGTGGAAAACAGTCCACACCTCTTGGTCTAGTGACTAGCGTTGCTGCTTCTGGATCACGGGGTCCCGGGTTTGAGTTCCAGTGGTGGTGGGAATATTTATCTGTTCGGGAACTGGGTGTTAGTGTTGTCCTCATAATTTCATCATCATCATCATCATTCTTGACAGTGGCGAGATTGGACTGTGTAACAATTGGACTGTGTAACAATTGGGACTAAAGTACGGGCGCTGATGACCACGCAGTTTGCGCCCCACAAACAAAACACCATCATCATCACGGAGGAAACACAGGGAACTTCCAGTTAGCCCCCCATGGAAGGGCACATCACTAGGATGGGGAGGGAGCCGACTCCATCAAGGGCGGTCCACCGCTCGTACAGCTCTAGAACGTCCACCTTCAGCATCGAACAGCCCGGGAGACAGACGTCTCACGGGGCCGGTTCAGTGGAACACCATCGGAGGGGCGCCCACAGGTAGCGGCAGACACGCAAATGGAGGAAATCGTGTCAGACGCAGGCGGGGGAAGGGCGGTGTCTGGAGGTGGGCACAGTCTGCAGACAGAGGCGGGGAAGGACGTCGCGTTGTTAGCTGCCAGACCGTCAGAGAACAGCGCATCATCAGTAGCAGGATCGTCATGCTGCGCACACATCCGATGGGGGGATTCATCAGAAGGGGGTACGGCGTTGTCTCTTCCGTTTCCTCCGCGACAGTTGCTTCCTGACTTGCTGTTCTGTATTCGAATGGCGGGCGGCTGTCGTCCGACATGAGGCTAGACGGAAGAAAAGCGCAGGTGGGTACAGCACCATGAACAACAACCATGGGGTCGAGACAGACAGCTTGTGCCTGCTGACTGTCATCATCAGTTTGTACTGCCTCCCGCAGCAGCGTTGGAGAGACAGGCAAAACGTCTATTGCGTCGTCGAGGGGGGTCGACGCCTGTACCGGTTGATTGTGAGGGGGCGAAGAAGGCAGCAACGCCGCGGACGCATACTATAGAGGTAAACAGTGGGCGCCGCAGGAAGAGAGACTTCTCTGATCGGCTTCTGAACAAGATTAGGTCGAAAACATTCACACAGGACATTTTATTCCTGGCTACAACCTGAAGAAGTGCGTGGGTGGCCATCCTGCATGACGACAGCCCCACAGCCGGCAATAACCAAGTACGAAGGCACGTGTTTCCGTAATTCAGTTTTTACCTGACGGACACCATTAAGGACACGGTAGGTTTCGAACGTCTTCCACGTTTCAGCAACGTGACTGACGACGTTGCTGTAAGGCTTAAAGGCGACAACCACATCGTCCGGCGGTATCTCAAGCAGGAATCCGAAAACCCTCAACGTTTGGAGGTCAAAACCAGCGTGACCAGAGTATCGGAATTTTAGATCGTTAACGTGGGGCCTGACAACGTCGGCGCACAGCTCGTCATTCGCCAGCATTACGTACACAGTAGTACTGAGGATAGCTTTCCGAGAACATCTTGTGGTGGGAGAGGCATTTCATCCCATATGGAAAGTTCTACTTCATACGCCTTTGGTCGTTCTTGATCCAAAGGAAATATTAATTTAATTGTGGCTTGGTGGTAAGAAAAGGCCATGTTGATCGATGAAGTCGGACTTTGAGACAAGCCGCTACGCGAAAGCAAACAAACACGCTCGCTCGTGAGCACACAACAGGCGAGACGCAAACAAGGCGTGGGCGCCTCACCACTGCCGAAAGCAGACTGCTCCAAGAGAGTGCCCTGAACGTCTGTTCGCTGCTCCGCCCTCTTTAACAAGGCTGTTGACAGAGTGAGGGTGACTTCTTATGCCGGTAGTCTTTGGCAACCAGTGCTGATTATTATTCAAAATTTAAGGGGCGACAGCGATGTTGTTCGACCCAGAAACCGAGGGTTGCTTGATTACTAATGAAACACGCTAACCGTAGACCACGTATGTACGTTAGGTGCAAGCGGTTATAGGTCAGTAGCCCCATTCAGATGAAGAAGCTAGTACAGAATCGATTAATGTGGAAAGATGCATCAAACCATTCTTTGGACTGAAGACCACAAAATCAGCATTTCGTACGCGACATAGATGTAGTTTTAATTACGCTATTGGGTTGGATTCGTTTTGTGTTATCTCTGTCTGGTTAATTAACTGAACTTACAACGATTTCTGCTTTGTCCGCGATTTCATTTCTTTCTTTTCTCACTCTAAACTTCTGAATTTGGTGTGATTCTTGATGACCATAGTGTGTGTCCGAGGATGCTGCACAAGTTTCCATCATAACAGGAAACGATAGCTGTGCCACACATTACTTGAGCTACAGTAATCTAAATATAAGTATTGAAACGTGACTCTTATTCATCACTTGTTACATATAAATGTAGATGAGATGCTCTCGACAAACTGTTAATTAAATCTGTAGTCCCATTCAATCCTCTTACAGGGCGCGCCAATAGTGACTTTGTGTAGACAGAGTTGCTGCTGTTATTGGAAGAAACTCCTTTGACTCTAAGACTGGGTACTTTGTTTCTGCTGACATGTAATGTTATCTGACGAACCATTTATACTGTGGCGGTCAAATGAATTGATCGCCAAAGTTTTCGTTCATTTTTTTGTTAATGGAGTTGGATGAAAATTAAAATCTATAGAGAGGTCATAAGTATAAGACCTCATAAGTGCTGGAAATATTTCTTTTATTGTCCGCTTCCGTTGCTGAGAAGTCAGCGCTGAAGTGCCTTGCAAGGGGCCCGTTTTCGATTCCCGGCCGCTTCGGAGATTTTCTGTACTCAAGGAATGGGTGTTGTGTTGTCCTCACCACCATCAATCACATGCTAGTCACCGAAGTCTTGCACAAAGCGTCCAAACTCCCAGAAAGGGGCCTCCTAGCCAAAGTGTGCCCTACGGTCATTTCATTTCTTTCAATATTTAAATGTTGAGCTATCAATACTTTTATCTATTAATTAGTTCTCCACAGGGCGATGTTATTCCACAATTATATATTCATTTACTGAAATGCTGCTATGTACTTTATTTAGTTCCACGACCGTATTCCGCTTCTCATCGAGGCTGTTTCCTAGTGGGTCCAAAACTGTCGATATTAATTCGTTACATGATGGATATATAAATATTTTACAAAATAGGAGATTCAAAACGAAGCTTATACGAGGGTTGGAACTTTAATAGTGGCAACTGTTTACTTACAGCTCGTACAAACTTTATTGCTCGTTCATTTTTGGAACACAGCCTACGACCAGCTTAGAGACAGAAGTGATGACACTTTCTGCAGGACCTGTCCATCATTTTGCAGGACAATGCTCAAGCACGTACAGTGCAAGCTGTTACTGATTTGTTTGACTGGTGGAGCTGCAAAGTGCTATACCATCTACTGCACTCCCTTGACTTAAGCAGTGGTTAGCACACTGGACTCGCATTCGGGAGGACGACCGTTCAATCCCGTCTCCGGCCATCCTGATTTAGGTTTTCCGTGATTTCCCTAAATCGTTTCAGGCAAATGCCGGGATGGTTCCTTTGAAAGGGCACGGCCGATTTCCTTCCCAATCCTTCCCTAACCCGAGCTTGCGCTCCGTCTCTAATGACCTCGTTGTCGACGGGACGTTAAACACTAACCACCACCACTTGACTTAAGCCCTTGTGAGCTCAACTCGATTTCTAAACTGAAGGAAACACTTCACGGCATTCGCTTCAGAACTGCTACAAATTCGTCGGGCAACACAAGTGGCACTGCTAAGAGTATCCTACGACTTCCACATCGCTGGCAAAGGGTTATACACAATGCTGATGACTACTTTGAAGGTCAGTAAATTTCGGAACACGTATTTATTTTGTACGATCTGCAAATAAATAGTCGCCACTATTAAAGTTCCAACCCTCGTATATGTATAGCATACGTACAAGAAAAATGTATAACTTCTGTTGTGAATGACGTCATAAAAAATTGGACGTGTAATCATGATACAATCTTTAATTTTCGATACATCAAAAGTACTGCCACATTTCGGCTTTTAAAGGAGCTACATTTTCATATGTTTAAGATTTCATATTCCATCCTTTCAAAATAAGAAGCGAACAACAATATTTAATAATAATAATCAAAAATACTTTGCAGTGAGTGGTGCGTCCAGTTCGAGTGTGAAGCTACGTCATCTATTGTGCGTTAACTGTTGCAGTTTTAGATCCAATTGAGAATGGCCTGGATGTGACGTCCTTTTGTTAATTAATTTTTAGCTACGGCGAGATGGTGGGTTTATACAAGGTACTAATATACATTCAGGACCTCCATAAAGAAGTGACGATTTATATGCTATGATTTGACCTCTGTTAGTTTACTGAAATAGTTAGATTTTTACTAGTAGCGTCGCAGAGAACATCTTCCAAATGACCAAGAGATTTTAACAGGGCAATAAAAACTGAAATTTTTGAATTTACTTTGACAAAACGAAAAATGAATGATAAACGCTTGCAAAGTTATCTGTATTACAGATAACATGCGCGCAATATGGTCTTCTTCGTTATAGCGTGACGTCACTCACTCCAGTAGAAAGGACTGCTGGAGACCATTTCTTGCCACTGCCGGGTCAGGAGAGGAACCGACTTCACGCCGCGGCGGAGGTGGGGACGCGAACGACTCGCCTACTCAGCGGCGACAACAGCCAGAGATAGTTTTTGAATTCAATTTGGTGAACTTCGTTCTATCGATTTATTTGGGGCCGGCAGAGCTCCTCCCTTTCGCCCGGCGCTACTGGCGCCAGCAGCAGCGGCGGGGTGACCTCTGCGTCGCCGCGGCTCATTCCGCAGTTGGCGCGCCAGCAAAACATGGAGGTCCGACGCCGTGCCAGTGCAGAGCACGCGACCCCGCGAGGGAGGCACGCAACCCTAAGCTATGGCGTCCATTCCGCCGTGCCTCGGCGGCTGGAGCGGATAAGAACGTCCATCTGCATTACAGAAGCCTCACATAACTTGAGCCTGTTTCTGCAACCGCATGCGTTCTCCGCAAGCCATCTTACGGTGACTGCCGGAGGGTACTCTACGCGGGGGCAGTCATGAAGTATTAATTACTACCTTGAAAAGGTCGAGTTGCGAGAAAGAAACTTTGTGTCAGCTCTACACCACATATTCACCCTGTGAGGTGACGACATCCACAGTAACGTCGGATGCCATCTTTCATTTGATTCCGTAATAAACGAACGTTTGTTACTGTAACGCAATGTACAAAGTAACGCTGAACTTGAGGCCAGAGCATTTATTTATTGAAACTTACCATATTCAGGCCTTCAAGCCCTATCTTAGGTCGTACCAGGGTTTGACACAAACAATAATTTTAATATGGCAAATAGTAGTAATGCAGCAATAATAAAACTGAAAATGATATGAATATGTGAATAAATACTACTGACTAAGAACTAAGGAAGTTAATACAAGCAGTACATCTACTACTGCTACTGCTGCTGCTGTCACTAATAATAATAATAATAATAATAATAATAATAAATCCTGTGGAGGCCTGGGAAAAGAATAGGCCTCCGGTATGTTCTGCCAGACGTAAAAGAACAAACCACTAATAGGGCTAACCCCCTTTTAGAGTGATTAGTTGGTTCAGGACAGAACTAATGAAGCCTTGGACAAGCGCTATCATGGTCGGGGACGACGCTTTAACCCTATGCCCGTCCACAATGGTAACAACACTGCTAGCCACACGGAAAATGATTTAAATCTAAATAGAGGTGTTTTGCAGGATATGTTTCCTGCAACCATTCTAGAAGGAAAACAAAGACAAAAGATGAGATGATCAGATGAAGTTAACCGACACCTCATGTTCTGTTATTACCAAGCAACAAACTTAGGAACCAACATAACTGGATACAGATCACAAGTATACACAACATTTATTACCAGATACCCAGAATTAAAATTTTTAACAGAACAACGACTAGCTGATCAGCTCCGTGTAATAATCAAAAATAACAGGATACCCCTGTCAGAATTAGAAAACATCAAACAGCAAGTACAACAAATACTGGAACAAAATATTGTGCAATCAGAAGAAGAAGAAAATACAGTAATGGACTCAAACATCCCAGAGCAAACATACAAAGAACAACACGTATCAATTAAACAATCAGAGGAAAACGAAATCTTAAGACAGCCACCAGAACAAGCACAAATAGAACACGAAGTGACACACATGTTAGATATAGAAGAAAAATTTCAGCTGACATATATAGAATACAAAGACACAAATACAGACATTAGTCCATTCTTGCATAGACCACCAAATAACCCACAAGTCGAAACAACAATAACAACTATCAACACAATCATACACAACAAAATAAATGAAAATACAACTATGGAAGAGTTACAACTACTGGTTTATATAGGAGCACTCACTACACTAAATATACACACTGGCAGAGATCAGAACCAACCAACCAACACACAGAAGAAACCCTCAAAACCAGCATGGCAACACAGGCTACACATCAGAATAGAAAAACTGAGAAAAGACATCGGACAGCTAACACAATTTATAAGAAATGAAATATCAGACAAAAAACGAAAAAGGTTAGGTAAACTCTCACAACAAGAAGCGATAGAGCAATTAGATGAAAAGAAGCAGAAATTACAAGCATTGGCCAAACGACTTTGAAGATACAAAGAAAGTGAAAATAGAAGGAAACAAAACCAAACATTCAACACAAACCAAAAGAAATTTTACCAGACAATAGATAACACACACATTAAAATAGACAATCCACCAAATATAACAGACATGGAACACTTCTGGAGCAACATATGGTGAAACCCGGTACAACATAACAGGCATGCACGGTGGATACAAGCAGAAACAGACACATACAAGATGATACCACAAATGCCTGAAGTGATAATTTTGCAACAGGAAGTCACCCGAGCAATTAATTCTACTCACAATTGGAAAGCCCCTGGAAAAGATAAAATATCAAATTTCTGGCTAAAGAAGTTCACCTCAACACATTTACATCTAACTATATTATGTAACAGTTACATTGCAGACCTATACACATTCCATGGTACACTTACACATGGAATAACTTATCTGAAACCTGAAGATCAAGCAGACACAGCAAACCCAGCTAAATATCGCCCCCTAACATGCCTACCAACAATATACAAAATATTAACTTCAGTTATTACACAGAAGTTAATGACACATACAACACAGAACAAAATTATAAATGAAGAACAAAAAGGCTGTTGCAAAGGAGCATGAGGATGTAAAGAGCAACTGATAATAGTGACAGCAGAGGTGACATATCAAGCTAAAACTAAACAAAGGTCGCTACACTACGCATACATTGATTACCAAAAAGTTTTTGATAGTGTATCCCACTCATGGTTACTACAAATATTGGAAATATACAATGTAGATCCTAAATTGACACAGTTCCTAAACATAGTAATGAAAAATTGGAAAACCACACTTAATATCCAAACAAATTCAAATAATATCACATCACAGCCAATACAGATCAAGCGTGGAATATACCAAGGAGACTCATTAAGTCCTTCCTGGTTCTGCCCAGCTCTGAACCCACTATTCAACATGCTAAATAATACAAATTATGGATACAATATTACTGGAACATTGTTGTTGTCGTTGTGGTCTTCAGTCCTGAGACTGGTTTGATGCAGCTCTCCATGCCACTCTGTCCTATGCAAGCCTCTTCATCTACCAGTACCTGCTGCAGCCTACATCCTTCTGAATCTGCTTAGTATATTCATCTCTTGGTCTCCCTATACGATTTTTACCCTCCATGCTGCCCTCCAGCACTAAATTGGTGATCCCTTGATGCCTCAGAACATGTCCTGCCAACCGATCCCTTCTTCTAGTCAAGTTGTGCCACAAACTCCTCTTCTCCCCAATTCTGTTCAATACCTCCTCATTAGTTATGTGATCTACCCATCTAATCTTCAGCATTCTTCTGTAGCACCACATTTCGAAAGCGTCTATGCTCTTCTTGTATAAACTATTTATAGTCCATGTTTCACTTCCATACATAGCTACACTCCATACAAATACTTTCAAAAACGACTTCTTGACACTTAAATCAATACTCGATGTTAACAAATTTCTCTTCTTCAGAAAGGCTTTCCTTGCCATTGCCAGTCTACATTTTATATCCTCTCTACTTCGACCATCATCAGTTATTTTGCTCCCCAAATAGCAAAACTCCTTTACTACTTTAAGTGTCTCATTTCCTAACCTAATTCCCCCACCATCACTTAATTCGACTACATTTCATTATCCTCATTTTGCTTTTGTTGATCATCATCTTATACCCTCCTTTCAAGACACTGTCCACTCCGTTCAACTACTCTTCCAAGTCCTTTGCTGTCTCTGACAGAATTACAATGTCATCGGCGAACCGCAAAGTTCTTACTTCTTCTCCATGGATTTTAATACCTACTCCGAACTTTTCTTTCGTTTCCTTTACTGCTTGCTCAATATACAGATTGAATAGCATCGGGGAGAGGCTAAAACCCTGTCTCACTTCCTTCCCAACCACTGCTTCCGTTTCATGCCCCTCGACTCGTATAACTGCCATCTGGTTTCCGTACACATTGTAAATAGCCTTTCGCTCCTTGTATTTTACCTCTGCCACCTTCAGAATTTGAAAGAGAGTATTCCAGTCAACATTGTCAAAAGCTTTCTCTAAGTCTACAAATGCTAGAAATGTAGGTTTGCCTTTCCTTAATCTATTTTCTAAGATAAGTCGTAGGGTCAGTATTGCCTGACGTGTTCCAACATTTCTACGGAATCCAAACTGATCTTCCCCGAGGTCGGATTGTACCAGTTTTTCCATTCGTCTGTAAAGAATTCGCGTTAGTATTTTGCAGCTGTGACTTATTAAACTGATAGTTTGGTAATTTTCACATCTGTCAACACCTGCTTTCTGGAACATACCAACACAAAATCACACATTTGCTATATATTGATGATCTAAAACTACTGGCAGCAACAAATAATCAACTCAACCAATTACTATAGGTAACAGAAGTATTCAGCAATGATATAAATATGGATTTTGGAACAGACAAATGTAAGAAAAATAGCATAGTCATGGGAAAACCCCACCTAACAAGAATATTACATATTGGATAACCACAGACACAAAGACTAACAAAAATACTGAAAACAGAATTGACTGCAAGAAACAAGACAAAACATTAAATACTTATGCTATAACAATATTGACCTACTCATTTGGAATAGTGAAATGGAGTAACACAGACCTAGAAGCACTCAGTACACTTACGCGATCATAATGCCACAAATATAGAATACATCACATACATTCAGCAACAGAAAGACTCACATTAAGCGGAAAGGAAGGAGGAAGGGGATTTATCGACATAAAAAACCTACGTTATGGACAGGTAGACAATTTAAGAAAATTCTTTGTAGAACGAGCAGAAAGTAGCAAAATACACAAAGCAATCACTCATATAAATACATCGGCTACACCACTGCAATTTCATAACCACTTCTACAACCCTTTAGATCACATAACATCAACAGATACGAAGAAAGTAAATTGGAAAAAGAAAACACTACATAGGAGGCACCCGTATCATCTAACACAGCCACACGTCGATCAAGACGCATCCAACACATAGCTAAGAAAAGGCAATATACAGTAAGACGGAAGGATTCATGATAGCAATACAGGATCGAACAAAAAAAAAAACCAGATATCACAGCAAGCATATTATTAAAGATCCCAATACCGCAACAGATAAATGCACACTTTGCAAACAACAAACAGAAACAGTAGATCACATCACAAGCGGATGTACAATACTAGCAAATACAGAATACTCCAGAAGACATGACAATGTAGCAAAATTAATACATCAACAACTTGCCATACAACATAAACTAATAAAACAACACGTTCCCACATACAAGTATGCACCACAAAATGTACTGGAGAATGATGAATACAAATTATACAGGAACAGAACCATTATAACAGATAAAACAACAGCACGTAACAAACCTGACATCATACTTACCAATAAAAAGAAGAAATTAACACGACTAATCGAAATATCCATACCCAATACAACAAATATACAGAAGAAAACAGGAGAAAAAATTGAAAAATACGTCCAACTGGCTGAGGAAGTCAAGGACATGTGGCATCAGGGTAAAGTCGACATTATACCAGTTATACTATCAACTACAGGAGTCATACCACACAATATCCACCAGTACACCAACGCAATACAGCTACATCCAAACGTATATATACAACTACAGAAATCTGTAATTATTGATACATGTTCAATTACACGAAAGTTCGTAAATGCAATGTAACATATACCGTACAGTTAAAAGGAAGTCACGCTTGATCAAGGTCCGCGTCACTTTCCATTTTTAACCAGACATAACGTCTGAGAAAGGAAAGAATAATAATAATAATATAGTTTGATTAAAAGAAAGCACCATTTAGAACACTGAACTGTGGAAAGAGTACTGCATTTACAGTTACATAATTCGTAGACTTATAATAAGTGGCAAGAGGCGCAAATGTCGTAGGGGGCCAGCCGAAAAACCGCATTATACTTCTGGAGGTGATGCCATGTAGATGGAGACAGAAACGGACAGAACGATGCGATAGATGTGGACATGGGCAGCGTGGAGGCATGGTGAGTGACGTCGAATTATGTGAATCAAGAATGATATAATTAACTGTACTTGGACACAGTACCAAGGGTGCAAGATAATACTGAATACAAAATTGCTCGAACAATCTTAATTTTGTGAAAGTGCTGCATAGTGAACACAAGGATTATGTATCTAAAAAAACTGCCATCAAATTATAACTGTGGTATCGCCCGAAGAGCGAGATGGCAAAGGAAAGTTGGTGCCTCGCAACGTGACCACAAGAGAAGATAGCCGCTGCAAAGCCACACTGATGCAGGAGCGACGTCGGTGAAGTCACGGCGAGAAACTTTTCGGTAAGTTCTCCTAATCTGCTCTTCTTCTTACAGCCGAGCACAGAATGGATCAGCTCCACTCCGTGATCAGTGACTAAGACGACAACATTGTCTTCTAGCGGACCAGGTGAACCCGAAATTTAGCGCAGGCACCAATGCGAAATGCTTATAACAGTTTCCACAACGAAACATTATCCTGAAACCTGGCAGAAAATCCAAAGAGATTCTGGTCATATGTCATGTATGATAGCTGCAAGACACAGTCTCTACGATATAGCAATGGAAATACTATCAACGCCAGCGCTGCTGAAGCAGAATTACTAAAAACAGCCTTTCGAAATTCCTTCCCAAAGAGGACGAAGTAAATATTCCAGACTGTATACCAAGGAGGTTCCTGTCAGAGTATGCTGACGCAATAGCTCCGTACTTAACAATCATATACACCCGCTCGGTCCATGAAAGATCCGTACCCAAATACTGGAAAGTTGCACAGGTTACACCAATATTCAAGAAAGGTAGTAGGAGTAATCCACTAAATTGCAGGTCCACATCATTAACGTTGATATGCAGCAGGATTTTGGAACATATAGAGGGGGGGGCCATTGATCGTGACCGGGCCAAATATCTCAAGAAATAAGCGTCAAACGAAAAAACTACGAAGGACGAAACTTGTCTAGCTTGAAGGGGGAAACCAAATAGCGCTATGGTTGGCCCGCTAGATGGCGCTGCCATAGGTCAAACGCATACCAACTGCGTTTTTTTTTAAAGGAACCGCCATTTTTGTTACATTTACGTGCAGTACATAAAGAAATATGAATGTTTTAGTTGGACAACTTTTTTCGCTTTGTGATACATGGTGCTGTAATAGTCACAAATATATGGCTCAAAATTTTAGACGAACAGTTGGTAACAGGTAGGTTTCTTAAATTAAAATACAGAACGTAGGTACGTTTGAACATTTTATTTCGGTTGTTCCAATGTGATACGTGTACCTTTGTGAACTTATCATTTCTGAGAACGCATGCTGTTACAGCGTGATTACCTGCAAATACCACATTAATGCAATAAATGCTCAAAATGATGTCCGTCAACCTCAATGCATTTGGCAATACGTGTAACGATATTCCTCTCAACAGCGAGTAGTTCGCCTTCCGTAATGTTCGCACTTGCATTGACAATGCGTTGACGCATGTTGTCAGGCGTTGTCGGTGGATCACGATAGCAAATATCCTTCCACTTTTCCCACAGAAAGAAATCCGGGGACGTCAGATCCGGTGAACGTGCGGGCCATGGTAGGGTGCTTCGACGACCAATCCACGTGTCATGAAATATGCTATTCAATACCGCTTCAACCGCACGCGAGCTATGTGCCGGACATCTATCATGTTGGAAGTACATCGCCATTCTGTCATGCAGTGAAACATCTTGTAGTAACGTCGGTAGAACATTACGTAAGAAATCAGCATACATTGCACCATTTAGATTGCCATCGATAAAATGGGGGCCAATTATTCTTCCTCCCATAATGCCGCACCATACATTAACCCGCCAAGGTCGCTGATGTCGCTAATTTCTCTTGTACCCAGTGGCAGAACTGTACACCACGTTCAGAGTCGTCGCCATGCAATTCCTGGTGCATAGAAATATGGCACGGGTGCAATCGATGTTGATGTAGCATTCTCAACACCGACTTTTTTGAGATTCCCGATTCTCGCGCAATTTGTCTGCTACTGATGTGCGGATTAGCCGCGACAGCAGCTAAAACACCTACTTGGGCATCCTCGTTTGTTGCAGGTCGTGGTTGACGTTTCACATGCGGTTGTACACTTCCTGTTTTCTGAAATATCGTAACTATCCGGCGAACGGTCCGGACACTTGGATGATGTCGTCGAGGATACCGAGCAGCACACATATCACACGCCCGTTGGGCATTATGATCACAACAGCCACACATTAACACGATATCGACCTTTCCCGCAGTTGGTAAACGGTCCATTTTAACACGGGTAATGTATCACGAAGAAAATACCGTCCGCACTGGCGGAATGGTACGTGATACCACGTACTTATACGTTTGTGGCTATTACAGCGCCTTCTATCACAAAGCGAAAAAAGTAGTCCAATTAAAATATTCAAATTTCTTTACGTACTACACAAATATGTAATTAAAAATGGGGGTTCCTATTTTTAAAAAAACGCAGTTGGTATCCGTTGGACCTATGGCAGCGCCATCTAGCGGTCCAAACGTAGCGCAATCTGGTTTTCCCCTTCAAGCGAGACAAGTTTAGTTCTTTGTAGTTTTTTCGTTTGATGCTTATTTCGTGAGATATTTGGCCCGATCACTATCAATTGACCACCCTGTATATTGAGTTCGAACATTAACCATTGCTTCGTAGACAATAGTTTATTGACACACAGTCCACACATTCAGAAAACATCGTTCTTGTGGAACATGTGTGGCTCTTTACACACATGAAGTGCTGAGTGCCTTGGACAAGCGATTTCAAATTGATTCTCTATTTATAGATTTCCAAAAGGCTTTTGACACTGTACCACAAGAGCGGCTTGATGTGAAATTGCTTGCTTACGTAATATCGCCTCAGTTATGTGACTGGAGTCGTGATTTCCTGTCAGAGAGGTCACAGTTCGTAGTAACTGACGGAAAGTCATCGAGTAAAACATAAGTGATTTCTGGCGTTCCTCAAGGTAGTGTTATAGGTAATCTACTGTTCCTTATCTATACAAACAATTTAGGAGACAACCTGAGCAGCCGTCCTAGGTTGTTTGCAGACGATGCTGATGTTTGTCGTCTAGTAAACTCATCAGACGACCAAAACAAATGGCAAAACGATTTAGATAAGATATCTGCATGATGCGAAAATTAGCATTGATAAATCTAAATAACGAAAAGTGTGAGGGGTCATCCACATGAGTGCTAAAAGGAATCCGTTAAACTTCGGTTACACGATAAATCAGTCTAATCGACAGACTGTAAATTAAATTAAATACTTGGGAATTCTAATTACGAACAATTTAAATTCGAAAAAGCACACATAAAAGGTTGTGGGGAAGACAAACCAAAGACTGTGTTTTATTGGCTGAATACTTAGAAAATGTCATAGACCTACTAAAGAGACTGCCTGAACTACACTTGTCTGTGCTCTTTTGGGATCCTTAAGAAATGGTTTAAATGGCTCTAAGCACTATGGGACCTAAGCGGCCGGCCAGA
This sequence comes from Schistocerca piceifrons, assembly GCF_021461385.2. Classification (NCBI taxonomy): domain Eukaryota; kingdom Metazoa; phylum Arthropoda; class Insecta; order Orthoptera; family Acrididae; genus Schistocerca; species Schistocerca piceifrons. Next base: position 447,583,998 of record NC_060144.1, on the reverse strand, counting down.
GAATTATTGTAAATGTTGTTCGATGAATCCTCTGCCAGGAACTTAAGTGTGCTTTACAGAGTATCCATGTAGATTTAGATGCAGATGTAGAATGTATTAGGCAGAACTCTATGTGAAAGTTATCGTTAAATTTGCTACCACTGAGAGACTTGTATTTTAGCTGTACCAAGTGATGCGTTAATGTTCTGAGACACTAACTACTCATGATATTGCTATAGATACTGACTGTATAAAGGTAAGCAATTATTCTTCTCTGTATTATAATAAAATGAACTAATATTTTATGTGCTGTAGTGTCCACTCGGTAAGTACAGTAACCACCATTGTACCGAAGAGCGTATTTTCTTCTGGTAGGACAATAACCCTCCAATACAATATTTTTTCACAATGATGGATATTTCGATTAGACTTTTCTTTGTAAATGTTTGCATTTTGGCTATTCAGGAACCGTTGCACCTCAAAATTGACCTCATTGTCTCTCTGGATATACCTGCCGTGCTACTGTTTCTTGTTCTGTAAGAAGAAGAAGTCGCGGGGTCTCAAACCCAAGGAACACGGCGAAGGGAAATTTGATAGGCTGAACGAGCAGCGTGTGTCCTACGCAGAATGAGTTGGAGTGTAGTCGTGGAGCAAGAACACCACCTGGGACAGCTTGCTGCGACACTTCGTCTTCACAGCGTCCCATAGATCCGTCAGAAGATGTCGGTAGCATTCTCCTTGAGAGTTTCCTCTTTACCAACATAATCTCTCTGGAGGAAACCATGGTAGTCCTCCAAAAACAAGCTGTATCACCTTGCTGAAGGAAGTGTGTAATGCTTAAATTTTGACTCGGTACGATAGGAGAGCTTGTGAAAGGTCCGCCTGTACGTGGAGCCCGATTTTGTAATATAATTCATGAAAAATGACCTAAACGGTTGTCATTTGTTGAAGAGATCGTATCATTGACAGCACAGAACCAAAGATGTTTGACCTAAACGGTTGTCATTTGTTGAAGAGATCGTATCATTGACAGCACAGAACCAAAGATGTTTGACCTAAACGGTTGTCATTTGTTGCAGAGATCGTATCGTTGACAGCACAGAACCAAAGATGTTGCCTGAGTGGCAGAATCGATTGTAAGTAGGAGCGCGCGGAGCGCAGTGGCAGTTGCCGTTGGACTCTGTCGTAGGTAGGACGTAAGGCTTAAAGATAATGGCTAGCTGGGATAGTTTGGTTGCCGGTCTACGGACGCAGCGTAATACAGTTTTTATGAAATGAAGTGATGAATGATGTTGCTTATGCTCACACAGAGCCAGTAAACGTTAGGTCGTAGTTATTTCTATAACAGTGCGAAGTGTGCATTATTAATTTGTGAAGCGGTAAGATTATGAAGAATTGAAGTGATACTGATCGTTAACAGATATTGACCATTGAACATGCCAATTATAGAAGAGTAATGAATTTATACTGTAACTCAACGGGAAAGCAACTGGAACAAATCTATAAGGTAATGATATTTTGTATATTTAGTTTTAAGTATGCAGCAATGCCATACGTGGATTTGGCTGAGTTTTACAATACTGACCTTTGACTATAGGAACTAAGTATTTTCCGCCGGCCGCGGTGGTCTAGCGGTTCTAGGCGCGCAGTCCGGAACCGCGCGACTGCTACGGTCGCAGGTTCGAATCCTGCCTCGGGCATGGATGTGTGTGATGTCCTTAGGTTAGTTAGGTTTAAGTAGTTCTAAGTTCTAGAGGACTGATGACCACAGTAGTTAAGTCCCATAGTGCTCAGAGCCATTTGAACCATTTGAACTAAGTATTTTCCATCAGATTTAATGCATAGGTTGATTAGGTATATCCGATTTGTAATATTTTGTGTTGTGTAATCCTGATACAGAGAAGATAAATTTTGGAATCTATTTTGTCAAAAAATGTCCTACTTTTTCTCATGTAACAATCCAAGTGTTTTTAATTCCGACAGTAAGAGAGAAATGTAGAACAGTTGAGAAATTCACTAATTTTGGAGTTAACATAAAATGTTTCACATCAGATTTTGTGAAGGTCAAACTTTATTTTGAATACAGTTTTCAAACTGAAGCATTCAGTCTTAGCATATCCCTTTATCAGTACCTTATCCTCTTCCATGTCGAGTTTATTTAAATCCAATGAATACTTTTCTAGAAGAAATCATTTTTGAATCAGAATCAGGAAAGTATTAATGTTTCTAACAGTTTCATTGCGGGCAGTATTGCACAGTGCTGAACCAATTTCAGTATTTTCATTGAACATTTGCAAGATTATTCATTTATCAGCCAATCTACTGATACCTTGAGTGAAGGTATTTTATGACCGGCAAATGCTCTACGCTGTGCCAAGACTGAATATTTTCTATGCCTACTGTGGAGAGAACGGAATACCAAGATTACATCCGTTGCTAATTCAGAGTTAAGGAAAATCTATTTCATAGCTTATTTGCAGAAGGAATTTTGTCAGTTTATTGTTCAGGGCCTTGGAAAAAAATGGTTCAAATGGCTCTGAGCACTATGGGACTCAACTGCTGAGGTCATTAGTCCCCTAGAACTTAGAACTAGTTAAACCTAACTAACCGAAGGACATCACAAACATCCATGCCCGAGGCAGGATTCGAACCTGCGACCGTAGCGGTCCTGCGGTTCCAGACTGCAGCGCCTTTAACCGCACGGCCACTTCGGCCGGCCAGGGCCTTGGAACTCGGCGCTCACGAGACTGGGTAAATTTCAGAGGGATTGATTGCATTATAGGCATTGCGAATTGGTTTTGCAGATTAAGTTGTTTAACTTTTTTGGATTACAGTAAAACTGATAAAGCACACCATTTTCTCAACAGCCCATCACACAGTAAATTTGCATAACACAAACATTACGCGTTTCGTATTCATTGGCAAACGAACACATAAAATTTTTAAATAACGTTACATTTTTATAAAGAACGTTACAAGTTACACTGCCCGTTCTTCCGATAGCTATAAGAATGGTCGCTAGGACAAGGGCTAAAAAATGGTTCAAATTGCTCTAAGCACTATGGGACTTAACATCTGAGGTCATCAGCCCCTAGAACTTAGAACTACTTAAACCTAACTAACCTAAGGACATCACACACATCCATGCCCGAGGCAGGATTCGAACCTGTAACCGTAACAGCAGCGCGAGGTGCATCGTAAAAACACAAAATGGTTGAAATGGCTCTGAGAAGTATGGGACCTAACTTCTTAGGTCATCAGTCCCCTAGAACTTAGAACTACTTAAACCTAACTACCCTAAGGACATCACATACGTCCATGCCCGAGGCAGGATTCGATCCTGCGACCGTAGCGGTCGCGCGGATCAATACTGTAGCGCCTAGAACCGCTCGGCCACCTCGACTGGCGTAAAAACACAGGCACTGTTATACAGCATTTGACGACATGTCAATAACCATATGTTTCACAGCAATTGTGCGAGTAGAGAATGCAGATGCACAGCAACTTATGAAAGTTTGGGTCGATCCTGGAGACGTGGTCGTATGGCGAGGCAGTTAACGCGACCGCTCGCGAAAAGCGGGAAATCAGCTTCGAGTCCCAGTCCGGCACAAATTTCCATTGTCACCAATTCGTTGTGCAGCTGGAGTCCGATCATATTCGCAATTGCGAGCACATTTCATCTAAAGACGTCATCTGGTTTATCTTGACACTGCTGGAACATTTGTGGTGCTGCGCTGTTCGGCAGGTGTTTTGGTTAGGCATGTTCAATCGCAGAACTCAGTGGGTGGAGACCGTTGTCATGTTTCAGACGTAGACGTAGAAAACTGATCCTTCACTTATTCCACTACTACATCGAATGTGATACACTGATTCTCCAACACCAGGGCGATTTTTATTTCAATTACAATTCTTCACAGAGAGGTAGCCTGTCACTTTGTTCTTTGCTATTTAGGCTTGTTTGACCACAATGGAAGTGTTTACGTCACGTAAACACTTTGTCATATGATGATGCACTGTCATCGCACTCTTCTACAAACTCAGCATGAATGGTTGCAAAGCTATCCCCCTTCAAATTCTGAAAACAAATTAATGGATGAAACAGCACACATTGGCCTGGGCCGTTTTATTTTGTCTCGTCTAGCGGTGTAGTACGGTACAGAGGCCCGCAGCACGCCAGACATGTGATAGCAAACAAACAAAAATTAAATATTTAGATATATTTTTCCAGGTGGTTATTAAAATTTAATGAGTAACCCCCGTGTAATTTTCCCCTACCGCATTTCTGTCTGAAATGAGAACGGTGCGCTAGAAGAACACCTGTAGGTAATCTTAAATTTTAGATTCCCTTTTGCTGTGATGAGCATTTTTAGATCTATACACGGTACTTAAAAAGCATCCCATATTTTTACAGGAGGTGGTACTGGTTAAAACTAGAAAACAGCCTGTAAACAAAAGTCGAGAGGTCAATAAATGTTGACGTGTCTTACGCGTGGCTAAATGGCTCTGAGGTCTACGGGACTTAACATCTGAGGTCATCAGTCCCATAGAACTTAGAACTACTTAAACCTAATGAACCTAAGGACATCACACACATCCATGCCCGAGGCAGGATTCGAACCTGCGACCGTAGCGGTCGCGCGGTCCCAGGCTGAAGCGCCTAGAACCGCTAGGCCACAACGGCCGATTGTTTTACGCGGGTCGAGGACGTCAGTACTCAGGGGAATATATTGTTAAAAGTTTTTCACTTTCAATATGGCAGGTCGCAACGAGTTTATAGGCAGCCGCAGTGTAAATTTTTCTTTCCTTCCTCTAGTTCACTTCGACTCCATTGGGAACACTGTAATCAAGGTACTAACTTGGAATGGAAACGAAGTTATCTTAAATAAGAGAAAGGGGCTGGGCGAGAAGTCAGTTAAAATTTTACTTCTATCTATCTACATCATTCTCCGTAAGCCACCTAATGGTGTGTGGCGGAGAGTACTTTCGGTACCACTGTCTGATCCCTCCGATCCTGTTCCACCCGCGAATAGTGGGCGGGAAGAATGATTGTCGGTAAGCCTCTGTATTGGCTCTAATTTCTCGAATTTTCTCAACCAAAAAAAAGTTCAAATGTGTGTGAAATCTTATGGGACTTAACTGCTAAGGTCATCAATCCCTTAGCTTACACACTACTTAACCAAAATTATCCTAAGGACAAACACACACACCCATGCCCGAGGGAGGACTCGAACCTCCGCCGGGACCAGCCCGAATTTTCTCCTCGTGGTCAATACGCGAGATGTATGAGGGGGGAAGTAATACGTTGTCTGACTCCTCCTGAAAAGTGCTGTCCCGAAATTTCAATAGTAAACCTATCTGTGATGCACAACGTCCCTCTTGTAACGTCTGCCAGTGGAGTTTGTTGAGCATCTCCGTAACGCCCTCTCCCCAGCTAAACGATACCGTGACGAGACGCGCCACTCTTCATTGGATCTTCTCTATCTCCTCCATCAGTCCTACCTAATAGGGATCCCAGATACATGAACAATCCTCAAGAATCGGGCGAACAAGCGCCTTATAAGCCACTTATTTCGTGGATGAGTTGCATTTTCTTAAGATTTCTCCGATGAATCTGAGTCTGGTGTCTGCTTTTCCCACCATCTATTTTATATAGTCATTCCACTTAAGGTCGCTCTGGATAGTTACGCCTAGATATTTTACGGCAGACGCCGTCTCCAGCTGTTTGTGATCAATAGCGTAGTTGTACAGTAGTGGATTTCTTTTCCTATGTATGCGCAATTTGTTACATTGATTTACGTTCAGCGTCAACTGCCAGAGTTTCCACCATGCACTAATTCTCTACAGGTCGTTCTGCAAATTCTTACTTCCTTCTAGCGTTGCTACTTTGCTACAAACAACTGCGCCATCTGCGAATAGCCTTAAAGAGCATCCGACGCCTTCTGCTAGATCATTAATATCTATTGTGAACAGAAAAGCTCGTACCACACTTCCCTATGGTACTCCGGATATTACCTTTACATCTGTAGATTTAGTTCCGTTATGAGAGACGGGCTGAGTCCTAAGTGCAAGAAAGTGTTGAATCCAGTCGCAGGTCTGCTCCGATACTCCGTAAGCTCGTATTTTCTCTGGCACCAGTGTAGTCTATGACGCGCGAATATCCACGCTTTAGTCATCCAGTATCTGAGAATGAGAACACTTAGTGACCTGAAACAAGACTTAGTGACTTGCAACAAACTTTACACACAATTTTATAAATTTAGGAAACTTCTTCTTGCTGAGGGTCCCCATGAAATAATGAGAGGAAAAAAACTTTATTGCTAAGAATATGTTCACTATTCACGTAGTAAAACTGCTGCATGAAGCACAGAGTTTTAATTTGATACTTTTTTTATTTCCAACTGTATTCGCGACGCAGTTTTCAGGCAGTATTCACATACACCACTGAATGTACCAGCAAACCCGTATCTTTCAACCACTCATAGTACAGGAGATATGCCGTGATAAACAATGAGCTGCGTGAAAAATTGCTGCATCATGCAAGACGTTTAAATTTATTATTTCGTTGCTACTAACTCTATTAGCAACACTTTTCGCAGACAGTATCCACACTTGCCGCTGAGATGTACGTAGAAACATATATCGTTTTACGACCCATAGTTCAGGAGATATGACGACGTAAACATTGAGCTCGGTGAAAATTAAACTGCAGACAGAAATTAGCAAGAGATACAGGTGACCTGTGTGTACAAATACATGTGAAACATGTTAAACATATGTGAAATATATTGGTCACGTGCGTATACCGGCAAAACCATGGGTAAAAATTTCATCCTAAGTCCTTGGAAAGATTTCAACCAAATTTGGTACACATATAAGTTTCGACCTGGAAAGAAATACTGTGGGGGCAAAAACCACCAGCGCTCTAGGGGTGAACGTGATAGCTTGGTGAGAGAACAGAGGAGGAGGAGATGGGCAGATAGTGTGGGGGGGGGGGGAGGAGGAGGAGATGTACACAGATAAGGGGAGAGGAGATGGTGAGGGAGAAGGAGAGAAGATGGAGGATGAGATGGACAGATACAGGGGAAGGATGAGACGGGGAAAGATGGGAAAGGGGGGGGGGGTGGGATAAGCAGATAAGGGTAAGACGGAGAAGATAATCGAGAGACGGGGAGGAGATGGGTAGTGAGGTGGAGGAATAGATGGAAAAAGAGAGGGGAACGAGGAAATGGAATTAGGAGAGGGAGGAGGAGATGGAGAGAAGGGAAAGGAGCAGACCAACAGAGGGGCAAGAGCGTACGGATAGAGAGAAGGACAGGAGGAGATAAACAGAGAGTGGGAGGGGGAGGCCATAGTCGAGAAGGTGGACAGAGAGAGTGTTGGAGGATATGAACAGAAAGACTGGGAAGGTGGAGATGGACTAATAGAAGACTGAAATTAATACATACCCGGGCAATGCCAGGTACTCAACTACTATACCATAAACTTGGACGACACCGATGATGACGAGTAGGCGCGGTGCCCTCGTCAGGCCACGTTCGTTGATCCGCCACGTGGTTTCCATTCCGGGTCTGGCTCGCTTCCTGTCCCGCAAGATAGTGCGCAGCGCGTTTCGCTATACAGTCAGGTCCTTGGTACTACAGTACCTAACACAAACATTTAGTGGAGCTGGTTTTTGTTGAGGTCGTTTGTAGCTTGGCCTTATCCCTCCATTTTAGCTTAATACTCTAGATTGCTATCCATGCGGACCTTTAAAGTAGCTTGTGTATTTCACAACCACAAATAACTTCTACACGTTACCATAGGGCGTGTCCTATACATGTGACTAAATCCTAGGGGAGCCGCGTTTCCTCGAAAAGGAGGCTGAAGGGCTTGTAAGAATGAGTGGTAACCACACTGCACATTCCGTAAGAGATATAAATCTCGTTGGATAGAATGGATCTTGTTTCAACATTTGTTTCCAGACATATTTTAATAGGAAATTTTTCCTAGTTTTGGTCAGACTATTTCCTTTAAGAATCTGGGTAGCTTTTTAAAAAAGAAAATGTGATTACTTGTTGCTCCTGTCAAATGATGTCCAAGAGAATTATCAAACAGTGCAGATGTGATCGGTATAGATTTTCTATGAGCGTATTGCGAAGTCGAGTTTCTAAATTATTTGCTTCGTAGCAATAGACAGAAATGTTTTGGAAGGATTTGCCTTTTAGTTTACTTTTAACGTGATGTCTATTATAATTTGTTATTAAGACATGCTAGTACATTTCAACAAATACTGAAGCATGTAAATTCGCTTGCAATAGGAAATACAATGTTATGAAAAAACTGAATACTTTGTTAATACCGCTTACTGATTCAGTATTTCATTATTTATGCCACGTGACTTTCTTCTTAATAAGATTAGAATACTTGTTTTCGCATCGCTACCCAAAGGAAAACATATTCCACCACTGATTATGTAAAATTCTGTAATGTTAACTTATTATCTGGAGGTCTTGATATGTTCAGTAATTAAAGAGTGACTTGGGTGATGTCTCATTCCTGATACGGTATCCCCACTTCTCTGGTATTTGCACTATGTACAGATTACGTATTAATAATGAGAATTGACGACCGAAGACTTCCGGCACAAGAGGTCACCCTCAATGGCCTTGTCAAAGAGGGCGAAGAAGCGGACAGAGGTTCAGGGGATTCTCTTGTCCCTGGGGTGGGAAACTATTCCTAAAGGCGGAAGAATCGGCTATGATCAACGGCACGATGAGGCAGAAGGCAATGGAAACCACTGCATTAAAGACATATAGTGTGTATCCTCAAGAAATGTGGTCTGTAACTGTTAAAGTGTCATGATGATCTCTCCATTGACAAAAGATTCGGATTTGCGGGAAGTGACTGCCAAGGGGGAGGTGATCATGAGAAAAAGATTAACCTTCTATTAGTCAGGGTGTGGAAATTCAGAAGCTTGAACATAGTAGGGAAGCTAGAAAATATGAAAAGGGAAATGCAAAGGCTCGATCTAGATAACGTAGGGATCATTGAAGTGAAATGGAAAGAAGGCATGGATTTACAGTCAGTTGAGTGTAGGGTAATATCAACGGCAGCAGAAAATGGTATAATGGGAACAGAGTTCATTACGAATTGCAAGGTAGGTCAGAGTGTATGTTACGCTGAACAGTTCAGTTATAGGTTTGTTCTTATCAGAATCGACAGCAAACCAACCGAAAACGATAGTGCAGTTATACATGCCGACGTCGCAGGTTGAAGAGGAAGAGGCAGAGAAAATATTTGAGAATATTGAAAGAGTAATATAGTATGTAAAGGAGATGAAAATCTAATAGTTATGGGGGACTGTAATGCACATGTAGGGGAAAGAGTAGAAGAAAATGTTACAGGAGATCATGGGCTTGAGACAAGGAATAATAGAGGAGAAAGAGTAATTGAGTTCTGTAATAAATTTTATCTAGTAGTAGTGAATACCCTGTTCAAGAATCATAAGAGGAGGAGGTGTACTTGGAAAAGGCCGGGTGATATTGAAAGATGTCGGTCAGATTACATCATGTTCAGACAGAGATTCCGAAATCAGATAATGGATTTTTAGGACGTACCCAGGAGCAAATAGAAACTCAGATCACAATGTAGCAATGATGAAGGGACATCTTTAAAAAGCGCAGTCACAGAAGCAGGAAACCAAACATTAGTACAAAGAAGATGTTGTTGTTGTGGTCTTCAGTCCTGAGACTGGTTTGATGCAGCTCTCCATGCTACTCTATCCTGTGCAAGCTTCTTCATCTCCCAGTACCTACTGCAATCTACATCCTTCTGAATCTGCTTAGTGTATTCATCTCTTGGTCTCCCTCGACGATTTTTACCCTCCACGCTGCCCTCCAATACTAAACTGGTGATCCCTTGATGCCTCAGAACATGTCCTACCAACCGATCCCTTCCTCTAATCAAGTTGTGCCACAAACTTCTCCCCAAACCCATTCAATACTTCCTCATTAGTTATGTGATATACCCATCTAATCTTCAGCATTCTTCTGTAGCACCACATTTCGAAAGCTTCTATTCTCTTCTTGTCAAAACCATATATCGTCCATGTTTCACTTCTATACATGGCTATACTCCATACAAATACTTTCAGAAACGACTTCCTGACACTTAAGTCTATACTCGATGTTAACAAATTTCTCTTCTTCTGAAATGCTTTCCTTTCCATTGCCAGTCTACATTTTATATCCTCTCTACTTCGACCATCATCAGTTATTTTGTTCCCCAAACAGCAAAACTCCTTTACTATTTTCAGTGTCTCATTTCCTAATCTAATTCCCTCAGCATCACCCGACTTAATTCGACTACATTCCATTATCCTTGTTTAGCTTTTGTTGATGTTCATCTTATACCCTCCTTTCAGGACACTATCCATTCCGTTCAACTGCTCTTGTAAGTCCTTTGCTGTCTCTGACAGAATTACAATGTCATCGGGGAACCTCAAAGTTTTTATTTCTTCTCCATGTATTTTAATACCTACTCTGAGTTTTTCTTTTGTTTCCTTTACTGCTTCTTCAATATACAGATTGAAAACATCGGGGATAGGCTACATCCCTGTCTCACTCCCTTCCCAACAACTGCTTCCCTTTCATACCCCTCGACTCTTATAACCGCCATGTGGTTTCTGTACAAATTGCAAATAGCCTTTCGCTCCCTGTATTTTACCTCTGTCACCTTCAGAATTTGAAAGAGAGCATTCCAGTCAACATTGTCAAAAGCTTTCTCTAAGTCTACAAATGCTAGGAACGTAGGTTTACCTTTGCTTAATATAGCTTCTAAGATAAGTCGTAGGGTCAGTATTGCCTCACGTGTTCCAATATTTCTACGGAATCCAAACTGATCTTCCCCGAGATCGACTTCTACTAGTTTTTCCATTCGTCTGTAAAGAATTCGTGTTAGTATTTTGCAGCTGTGACTTATTAAACTGATAGTTCGGTAATTTTCACATCTGTCAACACCTGCTTTCTTTGGGATTGGAATTATTACATTCTTCTTGAAGTCTGAGGGTACTTCGCCTGTCTCATACATCTTGCTCACCAGATGGTAGAGTTTTGTCAGGACTGGCTCTCCCAAGGCTGTCAGTAGTTTTAGTGGAATGTTGTCTACTCCCGGAGCTTTGTTGCGACTCAGGTCTTTCAGTGCTCTGTCAAACTCTTCACGCAGTATCATATCTCCCATTTCATCTTCATCTACATTCTCTTCAATTTCCATAATATTGTCCTCAAGAACATCGCCCTTGTATAGACCCTCTATATACTCCTTCCACCTTTCTGCTTTCCCTTCTTTGCTTAGAACTGGGTTTCCATCTGAGCTCTTGATATTCATACAAGTGGCTCTCATTTTTCTCCAAAGGTCTCTTTAATTTTCCTGTAGGCAGCATCTATCTTACCTCTAGTGAGATAAGCCTCTACATCCTTACATTTGTCCCCTAGCCATCTCTGCTTAGCCATTTTGCATTTCCTGTCGATCTCTTTTTTGAGACGTTTGTATTTCTTTTTGCCTGCTTCATTTACTGCATTTTTTTCGTCAATTAAATTCAATATTTCCTCTGTTACCCAAGGATTTCTACTAGCCCTCGTCTTTTTACCTACTAGATCCTCTGCTGCCTTCACCACCTCATCCCTCAAAGCTACCCATTCTTCTTCTACTGTATTTATTTCCCCCATTCCTGTCAATTGCTCCCTTATGCTCTCCCTGAAACTCTGTACAACCTCTGGTTCTTTCAGTTTATCCAGGTCCCATCTCCTTAAATTCCCACCTTTTGCAGTTTCTTCAGTTTTAATCTACAGTTCATAATCAATAGATTGTGGTCAGAGTCCACGTCTACCCCTGGAAATGTCTTATAATTTAAAACCTGGTTCCTAAATCTCTGTCTTACCATTATATGATCTATCTGAAACCTGTCAGTATCTCCCGGCTTCTTCCATGTATACAACCTTCTTTTATGTTTCTTGAACAAAGTGTTAGCTATGATTAAGTTGTGCTCTGTGCAAAATTCTACCAGGCAGCTTCCTCTTTCGTTTCTTACCCCCAATCCATATTCACTTACTACGTTTCATTCTCTCATTTTTCCTACTGACGAATTCCAGTCACCCATGACTATTAAATTTTCATCTCCCTTCACAATCTGATATTTCATCATACATTTCTTCCGTTTCTTCGTCATCTGCAGAGCTAGTTGGCATATAAACTTGTACTACTGTGGTAGGCGTGGGCAGCGTATCTATCTTGGCCACTATAATGTGTTCACTATGCTGTTTGTAGTAGCTTACCCGCATTCCTATTTTCCTATTCATTATCAAACCTACTCCTGCATTACCCCTATTTGATTTTATGTTTATAACCCTTTAATCACCTGACCAGAAGTCTTGTCCCTCCTGCCACCGAACTTCACTGATTCCCACTATATCTTCCTTTAACCTATCCATTTCCCTTTTTAAATTTTCTAACCTACCTGCCCGATTAAGGGATCTGACATTCCACGCTACGATCCGCAGAACGCCAGTTTCCTTTCTCCTGATAACGACATCCTCTCGAGTAGTCCCCGCCCGGATATCCGAATGGGGGACTATTTTACCTCCGGAATGTTTAACCCAAGAGGACGCCATCGTCATTTAACCATACAGTAAAGCTGCATGCCCTCGGGAAAAATTACGGCTGTAGTTTCCCCTTGCTTTCAGCCGCTCGCAGTACCAGCACAGCAAGGCCGTTTTGGTTAGTGTTACAAGGCCAGACCAGTCAATCATCCAGACTATTGCCCCTGCAACTACTGAAAAGGCTGCTGCCCCTCTTCAGGAACCACACGTTTGTCTGGCGTCTCAACAGATACCCCTTCGTTGTGGTTGCACCTACGGTACGACTATCTGTATCGCTCCCCACCAACGGCAAGGTCCATGGTTCATGGGGGTAGGATAACTGCGAAGAAACCACGGGTAACAGAAGAAATACTTCAGCTGATTGATGAAAGAAGGAAGCACAAAAACGTTGAGGGAAATGCAGGAATATAGAAATACAAGTCGCTGAGGAATGAAACAAATAGAAGGTGCAGGAATGCTAAGACGAAATGGTTGCATGAAAAATGTGAAGGTAAATCAAAATAATCTTCGGTGATTTCAAAATCAAGGGCGGTAACATTAAGAGTACAACGGGAATTCCACTGGTAAATGCAGTGGAGAGAGCGGATAGGTGGAAAGAATACATTGAAAGCCTCTATGAGGGGGATGATTTGTCTGATGTGACAGAGGAAGAAACAGGAGGCGATTTAGAAGAGATAGGGGATCCACTATTTGAATCAGAATTTAAGAGAACTTTAGAGGACTTATAGTTAAATAAGGCAGAAGGGATAGATAACACTCCACCAGAATCTAAAATCATTGCAGGAAGTGGCAGCAAAACGACTGTTCACGTTGGTGTGTAGAAAGTGCGAGTCTGGCGACACACCATCTGACTTTTGGAAAAATATCATCCACACAACTTCGAAGATTGCAAGAGATGACAAGTGCAAGAATTATTAGCTTAACAGATCATTCATCCACGTTGCTGACAAGAATAATATACAAAAGAATGGAAAAGAAAATTGAGACTGTGTTAAATGACGGTCGGTTTGGCTTTAGGAAATGTAAACGCACCAGAGAGGCAGTTCTGACGTTGTGGTTGAAAATGGAAGCAAGACTAAAAAAAGTCAAACAAGTTCATAGAACTTGTCGACCTGAAAAAAGCCTTCGACAGTGTAAAGTGATGGAAGATGTTCGAAATTCTGAGAAAAATGGGGCCAAGCCATAAGGGTAATATACAATACGTAAAAGAACCTAGTGGAAATAATAAGAGTGGACGACCAAGAACGAAATGCTCGGGTTAAAAAGGGTGCAAAACAAAAAATGTAGTCTTTCGCCCTTAATGTTTAATCTGTACATTGAAGAAGCACTGATGAAAATAAAAGAAAGGTCTAAGAGTGGAACTAAAATTCAAGGTGAAAGCATATCAGTGATTCGATTCGCTGATGATATATCTGTCCTCAGTGAAAGTGAAGAAGAAATACATCATCTGCTGAAAGGAATGAACACTCTAATTAGTACAGAATACGGACTGAGAATAAATCGAATAAAGACTAAAGCAATGAGAAGTAGCAGAAATGAGAAAAGCTCGAAACTTAACATCAGTACTGATGGTCACGAAGTAGGTGTAGTTAAGGAATTTCATTACCTAGGCAGCAAAACAGCCAATGACGAATGGAGCAAGGACGACATCAAAAGCAGACTAGCACTGGCCAAAAGGGGAATTCGTAGCCGAGAGAAGTCTACTAGTATCAAACACAGGCCTTAGCTTGAGGATGAAATTTGTGAGAATGTACGTTTGGAGCACCGCATTATATGGTAGTGACACATGGACTGTGGGAAAACCAGAAGTGAACAGAATCGGAGCGTTTGAGATGTGGTACTACAGACGAATGTTAAAAATTAGGTAGACTGTAAAGTAATGAATAAGGAGGTTCTGCCCAGAATCCGAGGGGAAAGGAATATATGGAAAACAACGACAAGGAGAAGGGACAAGATGATAGGATACCTGTTAAGACATTAGGGAATGACTTCTATATACTAGGAGGAGCTGTACAGGGCAAAAAGTGCAGAGGAAGACGGAGGCTGGAATACATCCAGCAAATAATTGAGGGCGTAGGTTACAAGTGTTATTCTGATATGAAGAGGCAGGCACAGGAGAGGAATTCGTGGCGGGCTACATGAAACCAGTCAGAAGACTGATAAAAAAAAGGGCAGATCAACTATGCCTATTCAGCATTGAACATTCTTAGGGGTACGTACCTACAATTCGTTACGTTTTCCCAGTTCTTGAATCCATTTTGCTCGTAATTTCTTACATGTACACCAACATTCACATTAGTTCATGTCTTGTACATACAAATGAAAGTCATTCCCCCTTCTCTTATTGGTATTCAGCGTCTAGTCGATAGGACTTCAACAGAGGTCGTACTGTCTTTATAAAAAGCTTTAAGATTCCTCAACGGTTTGGATGACGGAAATAACATACACGTCTAACATCTTAATTAATGCAGAACATCAATCGGTGCGACGACAGCAGAAATTCTCCCAAACCCCAATCATTTAGCATCATCAGTCTGTTGAATAACATCAGAAACATCGTTACATGAGCTGTTTCAGAAATCGATGATCTTCCATGAATAACTGTCCGTTTCGCAACCTGCACCACGCAAGTAACGAGCAGCCCTTAGTGGCTCGCCATCACAGTTTTCTTTATCTTAAATATCTCTGTGACTAATGCCCTTTTGGCATATTTATTATTTTATAAATGACATGCAAGTACTGCCAGTCTTTCACGACTATTCCGTACTTATACTCTATCATACATTTTTAGTCATAATTCTGTGACCATGTTATAGAATATAGACCATTCTTTTTTTTAAATTCTGAGGAAAACACTCCTAGCAGTGTCGAAACCAGGTTAATTTGTCAAAAATAATGACCAAGGGCTGATTTTCTTTCAATTGTAACTATTGACGGTCTCTGAACGTGCAACCATGTACAAGATTTTGTAATAATTGTTAAGTTCAGTTTAAATGTGTTTTGGCCGCTCGTTGTTGCAGAGCAGTTCTGGGTGCTTCAGTCCGGAACCACGCGGCTGCTACGGTCTCAGGTTCGAATCCTGACTCGGGGATGGATGTGTGTGATGTCCTTATGTTAGTTAGCTTTATGTAGTTCTAAGTCTAGGGGACTGATGACCACAGATGTTAAGTCACATGGTGCTTAGAGCCATTTGAACCATTTTCAAATGTGTTTTGTTGTAAATCCAGTAATTGAGCACAAAAATGTGTTAACGAAGCAATTAATTTCGGTCAGCTACGACCATCTTCAGGCCTGAATGAATCCAATACATTACATAATCTGCGTCATGGCGTATATAGATGGTACGGTCAATTAACATCTTTAGATGGGATACTTACTGAATTCACTTAGGTTTGAAGATGGTCACAGCTGACCGAAATTAATTACCTGATTTATATACTTTTTTGATCCATAACTGGCTTTATAAAAACACAATTATTTCCTGGATCACTGTGAAACCGTATTGCACATGTGTCGCTACTCGTGAATCTGTTTAAATAGCACAAGGAAATTTTGAAGTAAAACCCTCACGCAAGCAAAGTCAATTGTTCGCAGGGTCACTGAAAAGACTGATGCCTCCTATCAGTTAACCAACGTTGACCTGCTATATCTTGCAGACTTGTTTACAACTGCGAACATAAATTCTATAGATACTGGAGCAAGACATCACATTTTGGAAATACAAGAAAACAAGGAAGAAAAAGGAAGAAGAAAAGCTAGCAATTGTCATGGTCTTGCTTTCTAAATACCAAGTTTCAAACGACGTGAAATAAATCAGAGAGTAAGCGAGGCATGGTAGACTTTACGCTTAGCATCTAGAGGCTACTGAGATGATCTGGGTGTCGCAAGGGACTGAAATAAGTAGACAGTAATGTAGGTGAAAATTCCTGTAGTAGCTGCATGGAGTACACAAATGAATGGAATCTGTATCCATCCAAAGACACAGAAATACAAATACCTGTGACTATCGTCACTGTTGTGACAATTGTCTTCGTGTGAAGTGGAAGCGAACTATTTCAAAAACTAATAATTACTCCTTCATGGGGCTAATATTTATTTCGTATTTCATCTATTACTTTGCGTACTAATTCGAGCCGGCCGCGGTGGTCTAGCGGTTCTAGGCGCTCAGTCCGGACCCGCGCGACTGCTACGGTCGCAGGTTCGAATCCTGCCTCGGGCATGGATGTGTGTGATGTCCTTAGGTTAGTTAGGTTTAAGTAGTTCTAAGTTCTAGGGGACTGATGACCACAGATGTTAAGTCCCATAGTGCTCAGAGCCATTTTTTACTAATTCGAGTGGCCACATGTTCAAATGCTGTTCATTATGAAGTGTTGAAGGAAAATGTTTTACCTACGTCTTCTACTCCTAAGTCTGTCTGATATGTCATGTAAATTGAATTTATTTTAATTTCCTTTGCAGACTGGCACTTGAAGAGAACTGTTGCTCGCACTTTGTATGTGCTATGATTAACGAACACTGTGCGAATAACAAGGAGAGAGAGAGAGTGAACTGAAGATTTCTTACTTACAACTGGTTTTTGAAATTTCCTACTCGCATCGCGACCTTTTTCTTCAATTATTTGGCAACTGAAACTGCACAGAGTATAAACCTGTGTGACTGTGACCCAGTCTTTCAGTTCGAAATACGTTTCCACTTCAAGATTACTCGGATCCAGGATCCTTGAATTTCAGCTTAAAAAATGGGCAAAAAGGAAGAAGAGCGGGACCTAATGTTTACATTTGAAGTGAACCGTCTCCCCATTCACCTTAACGATTTTAGGGAAACGATGGAAAAGTAAGTCAGCATAGTGAGGCGGGTATTAGAGCCCAGGTCTTCCAAATTGTTAGTCGAGTGCTTTAATGACAGTGTGCTACTTCACTTTGTCCATTTAGATAAGTACCAGCGTTTGGAGAGCAACGTATTTCATTGGTGCAGCACAATTTCCCAGCTTCCTGCCAGTGAGCGGATATCTGTATCAGTTTTACGTGAGAATGAATTTATGCGATGGTTCCATCTAAATCCCTGCGTATTGTTAACCCCCGGGTATTTATGAGTTCCTATTTCAGATATGGATCGTTAATTTTATATCTGAGTGGTACTGACGTGTATACGTACACATTTTCATCCAGGTAACAGGACCTATCAAATCCTTTTAATTTCTAGGTCGATAAATCCGCTGAGCTCTTTCCGCCGTCCACCCCACACCTCTCCCACCACAACCGCCACAATATTTTCCCAAAGATAATTACGTTAGCTGCGATAAATCTGGGGTTACCACTCAAATTAGTAAACAAAAAAAGGAAAGGTTGGCTACATGCAAACAGACTGAGGACCCTCTAGTACACGGCATCCAATATACACTGACACACGTAGAAAGCGTTACACCACAAAGCATCATCCCAGCATTTGTCAAACTTTGTGAGGACGTTCGTCATGTAATGTGTACTGAGTGATTAAGCTATCATTCCATACGAAAATGATGTCCTCATTAGTATGAAGTGTGACCCCTAACACTAAAGTAGCAAGGAAAGAGAAGTGCAAGAACTGTCGCACAATCACCTTAACGTCTCATACATCCAAGTTGTTGAAGAGAATAATATACAGAAGAATGAGAAAGAAATTGGAGGTGCTTTTAGAAGACTATTAGTTTGGCTGTCGGTACGACAAAGGCATCAGAAACGAAGTTCTGACGTTGCTCTCGATAATGGAACCGAAACTCCAGATAAATCAAGACTCATTAAGTGTATTTGTCAACACAGCATATGCGATCGACAATGTAAAATGGTGTACGATGTCCGAAGTTTTGATTCATATAGCAATAAGTTATAGGAAAAGACGGATAATACACTTCTACAGGAGCCTAGAAGGAACAATAAGAGTGGAAGAGCAAGAACAAAGTGCTCTGCTTAATTTAAGATAATGACGCAGTATTTCGCCTCTACTATTTAATGTGTAAATTGAAGAAGTGATGACCAAAATATAAAAAAAATATTCAAGGATTGGATAGAGATTCAAGGTGAAACGATAAAGATTCGTTGATGACATTGCTGTAGACAATGAGAGTGAAGAATTACAGGTGCCGTTAAATGGAATGAACAGTTTAAAGAGTGTTAAGTGTGGTCTGAGAGTAAACCGAAGGAAGAGTAATGTGAAGTAGCAAAAACGATAGTAGCGACGAACTTAAGATCAAAATTTCTGACTACGAAGTACAAGCAGTGAAGGAATTCTGCTAATTTGGAAGCCAAACAACAAATGACGGATGATGCAAAAAAGAAGCCATAACAATCAGAGCAAATAACTGAGGACGTACGATGGAAGCGATATTCTGAATGAAGAGTTTACACAAAAGAGGAATGTTGGCGACCAGCTTCAAACCAGTCAGAGGACTGATAACTCAAAAATAATTTTTAGTAAAGAGTCAAAACACTTGTCAAACAGTTGAGCGAGGGCCGTTTGTTTGTTCAACCAATAGGAATTTGTTCTTGTGATCACTGTTTATTTCATCGAAGAATATGACAACTGATCATGTCATCTGTCTCTCCATCATCACACTATACCGTTAAACAACAACTTGTTCGATTTATTTAAGGAACCATCTACTGGCGTTCTTTTGATATTCAGATGGTTCACATCAGTGGGCATATTTTTTCTAACAGAACGTCTGATATTTCCCCGAGTGTTTCTTAGTCAAATGGTTCAAATGGCTCTGAGCACTATGGGACTTACCAGCTGAGGTCATCAGTCCCCTAGAACTTAGAACTACTTAAACCTAACTAACCTAAGGACATCACACACATCCATGCCCAAGGCAGGATTCGAACCTGCGACCGTAGCGGTCTCACGGTTCCAGACTGACGCGCCTAGAACCGCACGGCCACGCCGGCCGGCGTTTCTTAGTCTATCTGCATTACTCCAGTCGCACGTATGGGTCGTCTTCGCTTAAACTCTGCAAGAGTTGCATTTTTTATCAAAGTACACGACGTCGCGGATGCTAGTCTTGGATCTGCTGCAAATGTTAGTCTTGCAGCAACGGATGTAGCCAACAAGCTCTTTCTGCTGCTTCGATCGTCGTCACATCGTTACTCCGTCAGACTGCACACGTGGAGGAAGTCATCGACTTATTTCTGTTAGAGAGACGAACACTTACATAAATGCACTCTTTGCCTTCTTATTTTTGGCCGGGATGTGTTGTCGCAGAAACAAATTTAGGTCCTTGCCATCTGTTCTAACTAAGGATTTGTTACAGTAAAAACAACAATCTTCTTATTGTTGTGGTGATGGTCTACAGTCCGAAGATGGGTTTGATATATCTTTCCACATTAGTTTACGCTGTGCTCTGCATAACTACTGCAACATCGATCCATTTGAATAAGCTTGCAGTAGTCAGGTCTTGGTCACCATTTACAATTTTTACGCCACGCGCAATTTTCCATTACGAAATTCATGATTACCAATGCCTGAGTATGTGCCTTACCAACTGTGCCATGCAACTTGCATCCATTTGAATAAGCTTACATTAGTCAGGCCTTGGTCACCCTTAACAATTTTTACGCCACACACAATTCTCCATTACCAAATTCATGATTATTTAATAACTGAGGATGTGTCTTACCAACCGAACCAAGCTGTGCCATAAATTTCTCCACTTCTGAATTCGATTCACTGCCGCTTCATTAGTTTCTACCTGTCTAATCTGCACCTCTTTTTTGTTGTCATTTCAACTGAATCAAAATCTTAACAAATAATTTCACTATTAAATTTCTTCGCCGTTGAGCAGAAATTTCTTTCACTCAGTTCTGGTTTATACTGAATCCTAGGCTAATATCCGTCATTTTTAAAATGATTCTTCTTTTAAGGGGAAACTAAATTTACCACCTTTGTTAATTTGATCTGTACAACATTAACATATTTTCTAAATACTAGAACGACTTTTGATACGCTTTAATAAAGTATTGACTCACGCCACTACCGAGTCTACCACGATTAAAAGACGAGAAATGACTTGTGATCCTCACTGGCTAAAAATTCTGGGTGAGGTGATAATGATGATAGGATTCGCTGATGACATCGATATCAACTGAGAGTGAAGAATTGCAGAACTTAAACAATCGGCACCCACACACACACACACACACACACACACACACACACACACACACACACACTCACTCACACAGAGCTATACGGTTACACTCTAGGTTGACGTATTTCTGACTGGGAAAGTGTTATTAGACCACAAAATTAATACAATTCAGACCTCCCGTTTATGACCGAGTCAAATGCCAACTGAGAACCTCCAGCACTGAAAAACAGCTCTTTTGGATTTGATTGAAAAGATTTATGCCGTACAAAGGGCTGAAGTCACGAGCACCACACTCGTTTTGTTACACCAGAAAATGAGGAAAAAAAACTGACTTCGAAATACGAGTGGTCACACTCCACTCTGCGCGCGTAACGTGATTCAGGCCTGCATTTAGCTCAGTGAAACTGCATTTTTTTCTTTCCGTTGTGCTGAAAATTTATAAAACATTGCGTAGTTTTGTCGGTGACGGTTGATTGTAGGCCACGCTTTTGCTCAGAGAGTGCATTTTGAAAAAGAACATCTTGCGGTAAACTGCGTTTGTAACGCCCCCTTTGGAAAATTATGAATTACTGTGCTGGTAAACTTCTACGTTATTTGATACAGAGGCAGCTGAGTAAAACTGAATGTACTCAGACAGTTCTCTCTTTACTTATTCTGATCATCACTAAACTGACACACAATATTTTTAGCGCAACGCAATCTGACTTTCAATAATCCCTACAAAAGAATGGCCCTGACTAACAATAACCTATACCTTCCAAGAATCACTTACCTCACAAAAACCTTCGTTACTCGAACTACTGCAATACAGCGAGCGCCAATACTGCCAGATAAATAAAAGATCCTAACTACTGAAGGCAGTAACTACTGATAGGCATAGTTAGCAAATGAAAGATTTTCATAGAGAACAAACCATTTATTTACCTTAATAATGTTCAAAAGACATATAAATTCATGACCTCCATCTTGACAAATTTCCTTTTTCTGGCGAACACACGTCCAGATCGTCCGCTTATAGTAACCTCTCAAAACTCTGGCATCTCTCACTCCACGTCCACCGCTGCTGGCGGCTCACCTCCAACTGCGCAACGCTACGCGCTGTTCACATCCAACTGCCCAACACTACAACAGCGAATATTCCAACAATGCCAACCAGCCACAGAGCGCACACAGCACAGTCAGTGATTTTCATACAGAGTGCTATGTGGCGTTACCAGTATAGAAACCTAAACAGGCTACTTACACATTTTCCTCTAGTGTCGATTTTCCTCTGACTTCTCTCCAGAACCACTTCACTTCGTACTTGCAATTAATCTTTAATATCTTCCTGTGGCACTACATTTAAAAGATATTCTGCTTGGATTTTTCAAAGTCAAGTTCCACTTCCAAACATGCTTGCTCTAAACATACTAATAAGGAAATTTCTTCCTCAGTTCCTTATCTGTGTGATATTACTTGCACTCTGTTTGAAGAAATCTTCTAAATTCGACCGTTTTGTGTATTTCCCTAGTGTGTGGCGCGTAATGATTAGAATGGCAAACTCAGATAAATTCGATGTCTTCCAGGTATGGCTCGAGTAAACCTTCGAAAACACTTATGGCAATGTTACATTATGTGTACTGTGCCACGTGCTGCATGGCGATTAATGGTTTACAGACAAATACGTATTTCTCGCTAATGGTAAATACGTTAGTCGAACTATAGCAATGTGTATTGCGCACAACTGAAATAACATATTACTATAGTTTCATGCATGCTCTTTGAAATGGCTCTAAGCACTATGGGACTTAACATCGGTGGTCATCAGTCCCCTAGACTTAGAACTACTTGAACCTAACTAACGTAAGGATATCACACACATCCATGCCGGAGGCAGGATTCGAACCTACGACCGTCGCAGCAGCGCGGTTCCCGACTGAAGCGCCTAGAACTAGAACCGCTCGGCCACAGCGGGCGGCCATGCTCTTTGAACAAAGTATTTCACTGTAAAACAAAAATCTGACTCACGTTATTAGATTTGACAAAACGTTGACATACTGTCACGGAGAATTTTTGATTTGCTTTGTTCATTTGAAGTTTCCAGGCTAATGGAGGTCTTTGTGCACAATACATTGTGTCAATTTCACGCAACGTTACGTGTAGTTCTCTGTCGTTATTTTCTTTTCTTTTCTGTTACACCACTCTGCTAATGTGGATAATTTGTTTTATAGTGCATTAAGTAAATAGACACATCTGTGAAATGAAACGAACAAAGAGAGGAAACGAATGTGTCACAGCTGATATTGCTATGCGTACAGTTCTTCTTTCTTTACTCTTAGTTACGGCCAATTAGATACCATGTCAATCCAACTGTTTCTCTTTCCGAGATTTGGCTGTCGTCCAGTGCTCCTACATTCGTTTCCGCTGTTGTTTTTTCTTTAGCGGCTCCCTGTCTTCAGCTTCGGGTTTTACTGGAAAGCTTTGTGCATTCGTAATTTTTCCGTAAGCGGATCACGCTCCTTGATGTCTTTAGGAGAAATTTCCAGTTCTCGTACATCTTTTCCGACTTCTGTGAACCATGTCCCTTTGGTTTTATGATCCTGGAAGTTGGTTAATACCCTTCTAGAAAACCTTATGGGCTCACTCGTGCACCATGACCATAAAAAGCAATCCTTCTTTTCCGAATCGTGTCACTTGGTTTCTCCATTAGTTTTTAAGGTTCGTGATTGTGATGCCTTCTGTAAATGCTGTTTTCTTTGAAGGGGCCCAGAATTTTTGTTAAGATTTTTCTCCCTTTGGCCTCAGATACCTTGTTATACCTTTCATGTACATTGAAGAGTCTTTGTCGCATGTAGATCGTTCAGTTCAGTTTTATCTACAACTCTTCTTTCTAAAGTTCTTTATTTATACTGTTACATTGTATTTTTCAATCCTCTTTTTTCTCCGAGTAAATGGCCAATGAATATCTATCGGCAGTGTTACGTCCACTTTCATGTATTGCGCTCTCCTATCAGAGAATCTTCGAAAATTATTTCACTTTGTCACTGACGATTTGCTCCCTACGCTTCGGAGTAACTACAACATCCAAATGGTGCTTATTAGTCTATTTAAAATTAAATAAATCGATTGGTAGACCTAATAACATCCGTGCCCTGTTACATAGAGAATTATTCCTAATGTTGATTTTCGCACTTCATTCTGTTCTGATCCCTGACATATGGAAGTATCAGATTGACTTCCCTGCCACTTTAAAGTTCTGTGTTCTGCTGGCAATCATGGTAAATTTTGTTACTTAATCATTATTCCTAGTGCTACAACATTATTTTCTTCTTCAGCCACCTTTCCTTTACGTTCGAGACATAGTGGTTTGAATGGTGGCCCAAGTAAATCTTAGACGTACTCCTCGGTGCATTCTGGAGAGGGTTTATATAAGTTTACTCTAAGATATTCCAAAAACTTTTATGACGCCAAACATACAATAATGTAATGAAGGTAGCGATGTTTATTGAAAGCAGTGCTGACATTTCTGGACCACTTTTAAGCAGATTTTCACCATATCTTTTACGTCTACATCTACTCCTAGATGGATACTCTGAAAATTACACTTAAGGGCCTGGCAGAGGGTTAATCGAACCACCTTCACATAATTCTCTATTATTCCACTCTCTAAAAGTGTGCGAGCTCTGATTTCCCTTATTTTATTACGATGATCGTTTCTCTCTTTCTCGCTATGTAGGTCAGCGTCAAAAAAATATGTTCTCATTCGTAGGAGAAAGTTGGTGATTGGAATTTCACGCGAAGACCCGCCAAACGAGAAAAGCCTTTATTTTAATGATGTCCACGCGAAATCCTGTATCATGTCATTGACATTCTCTCCCCTATTTCTCGATAATACAGAATGTGTTGCTCTTCTTTGAACTTTGTCGATGTACTTTGAGAGGTGGCATGAGCCCCCTCTCATATTTCTATCTTACGATTCTCCTCTCTAATTGCATGCGGTGGAAAGTTGCTATTCCTTCACACGCGGACTTCCCACGCAGCGTCTCTCGTCATCCAGGTGGACCGGTGACAGGCGGGATCCACTGATCTCGAGAGGGTTAAGCCGACGTGTGTGAGGCAGTCGAGTGAATGCTTTCCAGATGCCGACATTGTCAAGAGACACGCCCGCCGGGGCCTGAAGTAGCGGCTGGGCTAGAGGTTCCGTTACTTCGCAGAAACTTAGCGAAAACACTTTCTGGCGGGCTACCAGCGAGGCGTGGGAATGACTTGTGTACCCAGGCAGTTGTGGCGGAAAAATTCCCGCGCTTTCTGCAAAATAGCAACTGTAGCAAAATCAGCGCAGAAATTGGCGCCAAGAATCTCCATTGGTGGAATGCTGGTGTTCCGGCAATGGGGTAGAATTTTCCGCCGGTTTTCGAGTTGCTGATTGGAACGTTTAACAACAGCCACTGTCGTGGGGGCGGGAATGTTCTGTGTTCGGCCTGTACGGGTGCTCTTGTGAGTGGTCGGCTCTCGCCTTTCGGTCGAGGACGTCGAAGCAACCAGCCATCGCCTACGGTACGCCAGATTGTGTTCTGGCAGTTAAGAAGACAGTTTGGTAATGTATGTCTGCAGCACCGGCAGATAGGGATTTTCCTAGGTGATAATCAGAGCTCAGCAGAGCGCGCCTGTTCGTCTTTTTCTAACTTTGTTCTGTCTTGAGTACCAGCAATTAATGTTGGGTTAGTTGTGTGTCTCTCTTATGATTTGAGTAGCAAGGAATTGGCTCCACATACCACTTCGTTTTAAACCTCACAATCTAGTTTTGGGACAACTTCACCATTACAGTGTTTGTATGAGTATCCAATTTGAGCCAATTTGATGTATTGTAAATGTTTCATGTGTTTTGGTTTAGTATTTTGTGTTTAGTCTTAATAAATCATATTGTTATTTTGGACAGAACTTTGATTCTGTTAATCGGTAGAGCAAACATATCATTCCTCACTATGTTAATGAAACCTTCGTTTATTTAACTTATTTATCAAATTAAATTATTGCAGGTGCCAAACTCTTTTCTACTCCACTTGCAGGGTAGATTACAGTCAGTTCGCGTATATTTTTTAATCCTTGTGCAACAGCAAAAGTCGGAGTTAGAATAGGGGGGGGGGGGGGTTTAGAGCATCATTTACATATGTAGATTCTAGAATTTAGTGTTAAATACACTGCTAGCCCCGGCACCTCGCAACTTCGTTAATGCTATCTTCTAAGGACCCTACACTGTGCAACAGCGCTCCAAAACAGGAAGTCTCTTTAGAAGATATGTTGCACCTTCTAAGTGTTCTGCCAATAAATCGCAGTCTTTGTTTCGCTTTTCCAACAATATTTTCTATGTAATCTTTCCAATTTAAGTTGTTCGTAATTTAATTTCTAGGCATTTGCTTGAATTTACGGCCATTAGATTTGATTGATTTATCGTGTAATCGAAGTTTAACGGATTACTTTTAGCACTTATGTGGATGACCTCACGCTTTTCAATATTTAGCGTCAATTGTCAATTATCGTATTATACAGATATCTTTTTTAAATTTTTTTGTAATTTGTTTTGATCTTCTTATGACTTTACTAAACGACAAACGACAGTATCATCTGCAAACAACCTAAGACGGCTCCTCATATTGTACATAGTATGAGTAGAATTGTAGTAAAATATAAGTATTTCATTGTTAAATCCGTGTCCCGTTTGTTATATGATTAGTGATTAATACGTCACTTTTTGTGAAAGTGAAGCTTTAGTGTTGTGTAAGCACCCCACATGCACAAAGCCTGTAAACTTCATCGGTTCACATCATTTCGCTAAAAGTTGGCCTAATGATCTGTGAAACAAGTAACTAACTAATAATGATATGACATGATTAACTGAAAAATAGCAAATGTACTCTAACTTTGTCATTTCTTTCATTCGGACAGATATTGTCATGGGGAGACCCACACAGCCGTGCAGACATAATTACCTCCTACACCTCAGACTGTTGAAATTTTACTTGTTGTGCATGTACAGTACAGTAGGGAGAGTAAATGGCTAAATTTATAGATAGTCAAAATGCAAAATTTAATGCAAAGAGTTGCCACTTCTGGCAGTAATAACGTACCAACACGGCTGGGAACTGAGTCAAACTGAGCCTGGGTGACGGATACAGGTACTTAATTTACTCTGCTGTAGCTCTGTGCCAAAGTTCATAGAAGGTGGTGACTAGCAACTGGTGACGCGCCTGTCTTTCGGCAACCCATAATCAGATATTTTTAGTGGGTGAGAATTCAGTAGAACTTACTGGCCAGCGCAGTAGTCTAATACCACCCATATTTAGGTAGGTGAGGAGACGTAGCGTCTTCAAGTAATTGTATTTTATTTCTTGATAGTTAAAATGATACAAGCTTGTTACAACTTAGATTCAACGAAATATAAACAGTTCAGATGGGTGGTGTAACTCAGGTATTTAACTTCTTCTCATTCGATATCTTGGAATCCTTCACAAGAACAGGATTTGAATGTATATTCATCCTGCGTGCTAAGTGAATTAAGTAAAAGATATACCGACGTTTTACTACATTTTACCACGAGAGGCGTTCAATAAGTAAAACAACACATCTTTTCCCGACAGCAGGTTGATTTTATTCAGGATTTCGATACACCATATCATTTCCCACTCTCTTGGTTACAAAACCTTATTTTTCAACAGAATCTCCGTTCAATGCGACAAACTTACTGGGGGGGGCCTGTATGCCTCATGGTATCACTCCGCTGGTCGACTTCGGAGCCAACGTTTTCCTGCTACAAACAGAGACCTCCGATTGAGCAGCGAGGTGTTTAATAGTGATCAGTCGATCACCTCGAATGAGAATGTTCGCACGTTGCAACATTGTAGGAGTCGCAGATGTGTGCAGCTGGCTTGCAGGCAGATCCGACAGGTTAACGCGAACTTATGATGATGACAAACGCCTCGCCCAACGACTCACCATGCTTCTGTTTACTGCCAGTTCTCCACAGACATTCTGCAAGTGCCTATGAATATCTGCGATGTCAGATTTTCTGCCAGAAGAAAATCAGTGACAGCTTTCTCCGCGGAACGCACCTCTATTACAGACGCCATTTTGAAGGCTATAGGAGCTGAAACGGGAATATTCTACAATTTTTCAGCCGAAACTGGCAGAGAGCAAAATGTGTCGCATTACTTCTTGAACGCCCATCGCACTCAGAACAACACACGTGGTCCACCACGAATGTCAGATCAACAGAGAAACAACTCACGCCATTGTACAATTATTTGGTTCTTGATATTATAAGTTTTAGGATATTACAATTAAAAATATCACATGAAGTTAATCTGACATACATCAGGAACGTTACAATCGTTGTTATTCGTTTCAAGCATAGACATCAGCCAAAAAACAATGTTATATTAATTATGTGAGAATCCATACTTCCTCGGCGAATCTCGATGATAGATTCTTCTTGGGTTAACAGCCAAGTCAATGCGTCGTTCTCCAGCAACGTTTCAGCAAGTTTCTTACTTGCCATCTGCAGGTGAAGTGTCAGGTTCACGTCTCGTCCGGATTTTATCATCTTAGAAAACAATGCTATCACTTGAATGTACATGAAATAAGCAGAACGAACAATAATCCTAACTACTTCTTTACTTAAACAATAACAAAATGAAGCACTTTCTTCCTACCATCTTTTCGGCATACATTTGATGACGTCTTTTGCCCAGTATTAACAATAATTCTATCTTTGACACAGAAACGATCCGAAGGAACACTATAACGTTCTTCTTAACAAAACAGGCACTGCAATATCGTATTTATCCTCCGATACCAGGCAACGACTTTCAATTAAAATATCTTCACTTGTACGGGAAATACATAATGAGCGTGCGAGTACATGTTTTGACACAAGAACGACGACTTATGGAAGTAGGGGTCTAGCCGCGAGTCGTGCACGGATTGCCAAAGGCTGAAGGTAAGAGAAACATCGGACTCTGGGCCATGTAAGTTATATCGAGGCCGACGTTGGGCTTAAGCAAACATGGCAGATAGTGATGGTGAGAGTGACTCAACTACCATCGATGTAGGTCCTACAATGATGCCAACAGCCCTCATAACTCGCCAACAATTACAAAAAAGAACAGAGTCCTTGCAGTGGCAGAACTGAGTGCTTAAAGTGGAATAGGGGAACTATAAATTAAGGGTGAAGGCATTGCAAGAAGAGAACAGATGACTATGCAAGCATCTGTGATACTCCAAGATAAAGCAGAACAAGTGGAAGAATTCATTAGAAACATCCATTTGAGAAATACTCAGGCCCTGAAGAAGGAGAAAGAGACCCCGCCGTAGCACTGTGAACAAGAAGAAAAATATCTTACGAACAGCCTATCAAGGAAGCTCAACCAGTTTCGGCAAGAGAAATGCCGACTGGAATGTACGCTGGAACAAGAACAGGAATGTTTGGTCGATAAGCTTATGAGAGAAATAGAAAATATTAGAAGCAGAGACTCTTGAAAAACAAACAATTTGGAACAGCGTAGACAAGAAAAGGCTGAATTCGAGAATACCTTGGAGCAAGAACAGGAAGCACTTGTCAATAAACAGTGGAAGCGAATGGACGGCCTTGAAGCTGAAAAGTGGATGGACCAGCCAGTATCAGATCCCGCGTCGCCTCGAGAAATAAGCAACGGTGATACTGTTCCAGAAAACGGCTGTAGTCGCCACAGTGTCTGTTCCTTCGGACTTGCATGCATGTCTGAAGGAACATTGTATCGCCCTTCTTAGCAATACAGGAACTGCAATATCGCAAGTGGGAATACGCTTGTGGAATTTACATTCTGCAGTTTTCTAGCAGATATAATTTAAAGGAATGAATAGGCACTCTTTCTACAGGTAAATTTAAATCAGACACGACAAAAAATTACATTGTGGCAGAGCTGAATTTTTTCATCGTGTAAAAGTGGCGTTCATCACAAATTAACCCCTAGCATGATGTAATGTTTAGCTTGTGAAGTACGATGCATTGTTCAGACTCATTATCGCAATTATTGAACGTAGACTCTTTATGGCACACTTCTTCGCCCTGCAAAGAATCGCCTCCACATCTATGTTCTGTCAAGGAAAACAAAACGGTAAGTCATCTGTTACGCTGCTGAACCAGTTTAGTGTATGTAAACGAAGTAAACTTGCTGAAGTAGATTTTAGGAAAATGTTTTACTTATACGATAAAAAATAAAACAATATATTTTTGGATTCGTATGTTTTTTCGCTGTACAGTTGTTCACAGACAATTGTTGGGAAACTACTGGTTAAAAAATTTGAACATTCAAATTATACGTCACACATCACAGCCTGATGATCATATGTTTATCTTTTAGTTGTTGTTCATATTTATTACGGTAATTCAAAGTTGAGTGTCTCACTGCCTTTGTTCGAAGAGATTGCAGTGAATTAAGAGTGCGAATTTCGATCGCTAATCTGAGGGAATCAGAAATTGGCACTCTGAAACTATCACTATATTTCGAAATGCGTATCTCCACGTCATTAAGAGGTGAATGCTACGTTAAAAGGCAGAGTGAAAATAGGCAAAACATCCTTATTTTTACAAGCATAAATACAGCGCACTACAGTAAAGTCTACTAGTGGCAAGACGTCGGCAGCTAGCACTTCTCCTCCTTCTTCATTTTTTTTTAACAAAGCGTATGAAAGTCTTAGTTAACAAGGTGTGGAGGCAATAAAACTACGTGCATCCGTAAACAAGTAAAACTGAAAGTAAGCTGTTAGGTGTAACGCCGGAGATAAAGAAGGAGTGGGGACGTGATAGGACTTGCAGACATCCTCTCGCTGGGTAAACGAGGCTTCGGGGCAGAGGAGCTGAAATATTTTCAACAGAAAAACTCGAACCGTGACCGTTAGACTACAAAACCAGATGCAAAGTAGATCAAAGTAGATTATGCTTGCTTAGTTCTCGAAACATTGCTACACCGTCGAGTTATGGTGGCTGTATGCTATGTGGCAACGGCGGCGTTCTACCAACAACACTTTAATTCATCATAATTCATATAATTTGTATGAAATATTTATGAATTATTTATAGAGAGACGTTCACAGTGTATCTATTAGTGAAAACCATATCAAAATCTCTAGAGCAGTTCCAAAGATTAGCCTGGACATATAGACGGACGCGAAAACGCGACTTAAATTGCACATATAGAGAAGATAAGAAGAGGAAAAGAGGTATTTAAACAGTCAGGCTTTCTTTCACATTGGTAAAAAGAATATTTAACTGCAGTAAAATTATGTCAGTAGCAAAACTTTCCATTTCATGCAGTTAATTAAAAGCAGTACATCAAAAAAGTAATTAAGGAATTTATTTTGGTTTTTACTGAATTGTTACAAAATATGACTCTGTGGCTTGGAGCCAAGCAACAAATATGGAAGTGGAGACTCTGGTTTGACAGGGTTATCAAACAGTTTTCAAAGAGATGAGCAATTTTGGTATACTAAATCGGCACTGCCATTTGCGAGTATTCTGACGGACCCCATGAATGCCATGTGAATATGGAATCCATGGGTCCAAGACGGCCCTTCTCAACGCCATGCAGGATCCGTGCGATTAGCGCCCATAAGGACCGGACATTGCTCACCAGGCTTTACCTCGACATAGGAAACATGTTTGTTTGCAGCTATCAACACTGGGATGCTCTGTAGGCTGCAGACAAGGTCGTCGACCTCATTTACATGCTGCGACAGCGGATATTTTCCCGATAAGTCACGGACTTGGAAGATACCATATTCCGGGCTCCCGTGACAGTAATCTGTCGACCAAGAATTTGGTCTTCAACTCCATGATGAAACACACACACTCTCTCTCTGGCGATTCAGGAGAGTCGCCACGACCTCTCTCTGGAGACCACGGTAAGACTCCTCGGAAACTCTCCTCAGCGCACCAGCTCTGGAAAATACGCGCGCCTCTGCCCCCCCCCCTCCCCCACGCTCCAATACTTCCACTCTTGGCTCTGCTCGAGATTGTACACCAGTCAATTTCGTATCGTACGGCGCGCACAACCCCTCAAAACCACTACGCAAAATGTGTTTCCGTTGGGGAGGATTGTTGCCAAGTTTGAGCGGCGCTATGTGATGTCAGCATGAAGCATCTCCAGCCCGCCAAACATTTCATTCCTTTTTTGCCGCGCGCGGGAGGACAGAGGCGTGAGAAACTGCATTCGAGCACTGCAAAATAGCATCTACGTGTGGCCCCTGTCTCTCGGGCGCCCACAGTGTCAAAAGGTCACGTACCCAGTACGCTAGCCTCACAATGCACATGCCTGGTGCCAAGATGGCGACCAGTACGATTAATCAGCAGTGAAAGTATTTTGCCTGACTCCAGCCAGTCGCTCCAAATTTCTGCCAAGCCACTGGCTTCTACGTTCCGGCTGATGTATAGGCGTACCGCAACTTTCTGGGAACTCTTTGGCCCGACCACACACGATTCTCCCAAGTGAAGCTCTCCTCGCAAAGCAGCCATGCTCAGAAATTCAGTAGAAAAATATAGAAATGAGAGCAGAGCCAACACCCAATTTAATCAGAGAAGATGAGGTTACAGCTCTCAGTATTCGATCACAGGTTGTTCTGTGACCTTATTCGGACCATTCCCACCGATGAAATTTAGAGCGAGAAAAATGGAAAAAAAATGGAAGACGACAAACCAACAAGGCCTTGGCGTCTGTTATGGCGACACAAGTACAGTGGTGACTAAGGAAAACGTATCGGAGTATCAGCGCCTTGAAGTTCTCTGTGCAGAGCCTATCAAGTGGTTCAGCGTGTCCTCGTCAACTATCACGATAAAAACTCACGATAAGCCAATCAAAGCGCCCTCGCCCCCAGGTACAGTAATATTACGATCGAGAAAAATGCGCACGGACAGAGCGATGGCCTCTGGAGCAACACGGACTGTCAGCACGGCGACCGCACATGCGGTGTCCCATGAAGTGGCGCAAGAGAGAGGTCGCTGACAGTTACGAGCCCATCTACGTCAATGGACGTAGGTGTGACACCTAGTCGTCTTTTCAGACGCATACCTGCTCTGTGGCCAGCATTAAGAAAGTGTATCCGTCTGTGGAGGCTGCGAGGAGAAAGAAAATTGCCAGACTGCGTTCATCATCTTCTCTCAGGCGCGGCACCCGATATAATGTTATGGGTTGGCACTAGGTGTACAACAAGATAATCTCCTGCTCCCACAGCTGGTAATTTGGACGGCAGCCGTTCCATTTTCGATGCGTTCAGCCAAGTTGCTGTGACGTAGCTTCTAGGTTTTTGTGACATGTTTCAACAAGATAACGCAAGACCGCATGTTGCCTGTGCTCTCCTCAATGAAACGCAACAGACTGCTTCGGAAAGCATATAGAACAGATCGATACCACAACTCTCAGTTCTTTAAGGGTAAAACATAGCCCAGACCGCAATTAACAAGATGATTGTAATGTCACAAAAAGTAATCTCTCCCGTGCGAATGATGTAATACGTAAATGACTATGAAATACCAACATATCAAATCTACGAAGTTCAGTTGTAACCTCCCCACAATAAAATATTATCAATAATATTCACATTTAGTGTAACCTCCCAACAGTAAAAGTTCCGAAACCTCCCAACAGTAAAAAAATATAACTATAACATTGACATTTAGCGTAACCTCCCAAAAAATAAATTGCGTAACCTATCAATAATAAAATGTAACTAATCTCTCAATAAAAAATTGTGGCTCACGTATAACTTTTCAATAATTGACTGTGAATTTAAACGTAAATTTTGGACGTCAGCAGTGCTGCGTCATGACCCTGAAAGATCATTCTGAATAAATTGAATATTCTTACCTCAATAAGGTCCACGGATAACGCATATATATCTGCTCCTATAAGAAATTTTTCTGGCACATCCGAGTGCAACGCTGGCCGATAGATTTGTCATGTATAAAAAGAAACAACTGATTTTTCTTTTCAATAATCGGGATGACCAAAGATTGGAGAAGTTGGTAAATTCTTTAAATTGAAATGAATAATTGTCAAAAGTTACTTTTTATGAGAAAGATTATTATTAAGAGATTTTTTTAAAACATTTACATGGGACTTGACATAACAATACTACATATGCGCGAGGCTGCTTTTACCTTATACTAAACGCTCAGGCTCCGCCATCGCTCCCCACGACCGGCCCAGCCAACTCCATACACACAGCTGCTAGCTACTACTTACTCCTACTGCTACACAGTTCCTACTGCTGACAACACTGCTCTCTGGTCTAAGATTCTCTTATAGCTTACATATCGCAGGCAGCACGTGAGCAATCCATCGAAATTTCATCTGCTCGAGTGCGCTAGCAACAAATTCTTTAATCATGGACCTTTTACACAGTCAATTGGTAGGAACATCATAAATTGTCGTATTCTGTGTTAATTAAGATATAATGCAGTTGTGTTACGCTTTATCGCTTATTTTCATTTTGTCGGCAAAATACTTGAAGCAATGTCCGGAATAAAGTGAGAACTGCTATTATCCATCTTTGTAATAAATGTATGTAACAAAATTTACTAATTTTTAAAGTAATTATGAAATTTTAAGAAGTTATGAAACCGAATATCTGTAAACAAATTTACGTTGTCGCCACTCCCTTACACAAGCGATGGTTGTTCGCATTCGCAACTGCGAATACATCTCACGTATTCCTACAGCAATAACATACCATAATCAACATTACAAATGAGGATTATGTTTGATTTATAAACAGTACTGTTCTCTGCCTGTTTATATTTTAAGGCAGAAACAGAATATTAATACACCTCCTTTCATAACATTACACAAGACAGAGGAGCAGACAAGCCAAACATTTTTACGTTAAACATTACTTCATCTCTTCTAGATTAACAATCAGCAAAGAGTCGGCTGACATTATTTCTAACTGTCTTTTTTTCATGGATTCACGCCCACAAAAAATGTCTTTGTCTTGTGGTTATTTTTTCTATTTATCGCATTTGTTACACCGATTTGGAATACAGGTATCTGGAATACTGGTATTTGTCAGCCTCCAGTCGCAGTTATCATCTTTCCTAACACAAGGCGTCACAGGACTCGCTTCATATCGCTTGGCGTGCGCGAATCACGCAGTAATCACGAAAGAAAAGAGAGAATGCCGACGTATCAATATCAGATCTTATGAGTGTGGCACAACAGCTTGTGAGCGTGTGAAAAAGAAAAAAGAATACATATATAAAAATAAACGTGAACGGAGTGTACTGGTCCCCCAAAGCGGCCAACGAGAGCAGTAATATTGCGGAACAACGCTGCTCAAATTAATTTGTAGGGCGTCTGCCATACTACATTGAGCAATAATTACCAAATTATACCTTAGCTTTCAAAACCTGAGAAAACAAGAAAATACTACATCCTAGGTCCTTGACATAAAAAGAAATGAAACGTCCGATAAATGTCGAAAACAAAGTGGAAACTATAATTAACTGCCCCGCCTTGTTCGTTTACGTTGGCCTTTGACAGCTTCAATAACGTATATGCCCTACGTGAGCGTTTATCGCTGCCTGACACATACATGGCAATCTCGGTACAAGTCTACAGAGTCCACACTGTGGATCTGTTCCCATTCTGCAATGAGAGCCCATCAGAGTTCTTGGAGAGTATATGGCGGAATAGAACGACCACGAATACCGTTTTAAAACATGTCTCACATACGCAGACTGGGGTTTAGGTCGTGACTCAGCGTCGGACATTCCATTACTTCGATGTCCAGACGTCTCTCCTTATGCACGCCACACAGACCATAGCATTAGAAGGAATTCACGGCCACCATTGTGTGCAGCAGCCAACACACGGTCCATCAGGATCTGTTCGATGTACTGCCTGGCAGTGAGGCATCCGTGGACAACGAGATCCGTATGGCTGTCCACACTGAAGATTTCTCAAAACATCACCGAACCTTGGAAATGTGTCGATTTACTGGACAACATCTGGCAAGTATCGCTCATCACGGGTCTTCACACACGATCACGGCCACCACGTCGCACCTTCGCCACTGACGAAGTAGCCACTAGATATGGGGACGGCTAACTGAAGGCGAGCTGCAAGATGTCGTTTCATGCTGGGTACTCGAACAGGACGTCTGGGTCGTAACATCCTTCCTCGCAATCTGTTCATTACGGTATGATCGGTGCTCTGGCGAGATCCGTAAGACGCCGCAACGTAGAGATGGTCAAATGTCGGTCTCCACGTGGGGTTGTACAGCGTCGGCGATCTTGTCCAACTCGTCTTTTGTACTGACCTGTTTCCCTGTTGTGTGCCCATAACATATGGATGACTCATGTAGAGGCACTGGCAACTACAGGAACAGGACCAAAGGTACATCCATTTTGGATTAAACTCACTGTCCTTGCAACTTGCACTGCGTTAAGATGGCGCGTTTGTGCTAGCTGTGTTCGCCACAGATTTCGGCGACTTGAATTCCCGCGCCCGCCTCTCCTGAACTCACGGTAGTGCGGGGCCGCTAGCAGCGCTGAGTGTGGCGCCGCCTTGTTACAGCAGCGGCTTACCGGACACTAGGACTGTTGATATTTTAAAAAATATCGGGAATCCGATGTTCCGATATTTAAAAAAAAATATGATTATCAGCCTACGGCATGTCGGGCAATATTATCGATACATCGATAAATCGACGGAAAAAGTATCGATATATCACCCAAAGAAAATATCGGCTGCACATTGTAAATATACTGAAGGTTTAGCGTTGTATATTTAAGTACTCATTTTGGTAACTGCAAGTAAGTGGCAAAACAAAAGGTGTCCCATGGGTCCGTCGTTCAATTTCGTCACACGTCGGATTTGTCTGGAACACTTCATGTCGACTTCCCTGTTATTCCATTTCTGCAAACGCCAGAGACCCAGCAGTTTCTGCGTTGGCGTAAGCTGATGCTAGCACTCCGATAGATAAAGAGGCTGCATAAAGATCGATAGTAGGTACCAGAGCAAGCGAGCCTATCGGGACAGAGACCAAAGACAAACTCGCAAGAAACTTACCACCAACGCCCTCTCGACCGCCAGTATTTAGATCGCCGCCGCCAATCGGAGGGGCCCGTCAGTCATCCAGGGAGTCACCGAGTCAAATATTCAGTCGCAGCCCATTCACTTGCAGTCGTAAGTCTCAGACAGCACATAGCGACCAGAGTAGTGTGCATAGCGGACTTGTATTTCACCACCAGTAAGACTAACGTATACTACTACGGAAGAGCTTGTACCACAACATCTGGACTACCTTAAGTAGCTTTTTGTTTAAGTGAATAAAGAACCCTGGTAATACATGCGTGCAGTTGTGTTATAGACAGAGGATACAGGCCACCAAACAACATCCTCTCCTTGCTTCCAGTAGTACAAGCCCACGATGAGAACGACACGACACAAAACTGGCGACGATCATAATTCAGTGTAGATTTTGCTTTCTTCTCTTGTGTTGCAGCTTATAGGGGTGCTCATTTCTATTTGCTGATGTGTTGTTGTGTTCTTGCACCTATTCCGGGAGGGTAGCCGCAGAACTAATCAAATTTCTCTTTTCAGAGGCTTTGCTTGCTTTTTTCTATAACGTACTTATGTAAACCATGGCTACCCTACTCCCTCCAGCCCGCGGCCTCACGCCTCAGCAACACATGCCAATGTGATGGATCTAAGACAAATTTTTCAGTTTCAGAACAAACAAATTGCTACCTTGCTGACGACGGTACAACAACTACTGGTTGCACAAGCTGCGTCTGCCGCACGACAACCGACCGACCGACCAGCCCAACAATTCCCGCCGACTAGCATACCAACGTCCCGGCAATTAAACGACACCGAAGAGGAATGGCTCGAATACCTGACACAGTTCCAAGCACATTGTTAAGTTCATAGATTTCAAGGTACTGTTAAGCTACAATAGTTTCTTTCGATTGCGGGGTCCCATGTGTTCAGGTAATACAAAAACTATTCCCAACTGCGTTTCCCAACGAACTCGGTTATGACGAAGTAATCACTGCATTAACTAAGTATTATGACCAGCATATCCAAGTAGCTGCAGCCAGGTATCAGTTCTTTCGCTTGCAGAGAAAGCTGGAACAAACGTACCATCAGTGGTACACAGAACCAAGGGGCATGACTAGGAAGTGTAAATTTAAGTGTAGTTGTGGCAACCTTTACAGTGATTTAATGATTATAGGTGCAATAACATTCAATGTCCCAGACAGAACGCGGGACCAGCAAGTATCGCTTTGCGCCGCACGATCTCGTTATTTTCAGGGTTTACGGCAACCGTGGGCGCTGGAAAAGAAATTCGTTGGCTCTTCTATGTATATGATTGCAGGTCCCGATGGTTTTCAGCGCCGCCACCAGAACCAGGTTGGCGCATGTCATTTTCCCCGTGATCCTGATGCTTTTCATCCCCCAGATTCACGGCTTCATGGAACCGCGCGGCCTTCACAACCGCCCGCTGGTGCCACCAGGGCACCCCAGGTGGAGCAGATGGACGATGCGCCCTCGCCCCCGCCGTCCGCTCTCGACGACCCCATGGACCTGGACCCGCCATCTCCGTCGCCGTCGCTGTCATCGCTCCAGGACACGCCCTCAGCCCTAGACGTGTGCTCTGGCAGCAGATTTCCAGAGAATGTTCCTCTTGCCTCATAAGCCAGATGGCACGATACAGTCAGGAGTATGCTGTCCTCCATAGCTATGGCTCCCAGCTCATCTCTACATCCAGCGTGCTGCCTCCCTCCCCATTGTGGTTGGCAGCCTGACTACATGGTAGCAGTGCAGCATTTCGGGGTGGAGGGATGTGCTGGCGTAAGCTGTCGCCAGCACTCCGAATGGCAAAGGGGCTGCGAGAAGATCGATAGTACGCACTGGAGCAAGCTAGCCTATCACGAAGGAAGCCCAAGACAAACTCGCAAGAAACGCGCCTCCAACGCCCTCTCGACCGCCAGTATTTAGATCCCAGCCGCCGACCGGAGAGCCCAGTCAGTAATCCAGGGAATCACTGCATCGAGTCTTGAGTTGCAGCCCAGTCACTTGCAGTCACAGACAGAGTCTCAGTCTTAGTCAGAAACTAGCTACCAGGGCAGTGTGCATAGCGGACTTCTGCTTCACCAGCAGTGAGGCTAACGTAGACTACTACGGAGGAGCTTGTACCACAACACTTGACCTTCAAGAACCCTGTTAAGAGGGTTGGGTTGTTTGGGGGAAGACACCAAATAGCGAGATCATCGATCTCATCGGATTAGGGAAGGACGGAGAAGGAAGTTGGCCTTGCCCTTTCAAAGGAACCATCTCGGCATTAGCCTGGAGCGATTTAGGGAAATCACGGAAAGCCTAAATCAGGATGGCCGGACGCGGGATTGAACCATCGTCCTACCAAATGCGAGTCCAGTGTGCTAACCACTGCGACACCTCGCTCGGTCCCAGTTAATACATGCTTGCAGTTGTGTTATAGAAAGAGGGTACTGGCCACCAAACAACATCCTCTTCTTGCTTACCATGGTAACAAGCCTACAGTGACAAGGCGACGACACAGAAGTTGTAATGTCAAAATTGCTAGGTGAACTTAAATGTTGCAATTTCTGTTGATAGCACCTAGCGGCAACTGAAACAGCATTTTGCCTCACATGCAACGACCAATCTTGACATTTAGGTTTTTGTTCATCAATTTCAGTAACTGATTTGGAAGAATGCCGATGCGAAGAAACAGCACACTAGTTGTGTTAAAATTTGTTCTAACTCAACTGGTGTCCTATTTCTTCACATCGGAGGTCTTGTTATTCCATTCACAGCACCAGCCCCCAAAGCAATCAGACTTCATCTCTGTGCCATCTATAAGTGTTTCACACCGTCAAACAGAAAGACTCGACCTCATGAAAGCTCAAAAATTAGTAAGAACCCTTCACACAGTGAAAATAAAATTATAAGTTTCCTTTAATTTATGTCTATGGTCACAATCTTTTTTGTTTAACAGGTTACCGGTTTCAGTCTTTAATAACCATCATCAGATCTGTTTCATAAAAACAAAGTCCTAACAGATCTGATGATAGTTATTAAAGACCGAAACCGGTAATCTGTTAAACAAAAAAGATTGTGACGATAGACGTAAATTAAAGGAAACTTATTGCATATACGGGTCACTGTGTTCTTTCGCGACGATGTCGCAGCTTGTGAAAATAAAATTATGTTCTACCACAATCTCTAAAGAACAACTTCAAATATTCATCGAAAATTCTGAAAAAAATATAACATAAAATAAAATGTCGGCTCTCGATTTCGCCACTTCAGTGTCGATGTATCGGCGGAAGAAGTGTAAGGAATACCGATAACTCTATATATCGACGTTTTATCTATGCCACTACCCAACATCGCAGGAGCTGCTGTCTGGATGGAGTCTGCAACCTGATAGCGTCAACTTTGCCTCGCTCTTCCTGCAGCACGCCGTTCGCTACATCGACGGAAGTTGACATGTTGCTCGGCATCGGTGACAGTGGCGGTCCCCATCACACTAGTAATTTGTGTACTAGTAGGTGCCCGTGGTGAAGAACGCTTGTTACTGAGGTTTAAACTTGTTGGGCGTGGCTGATTTCTCTGTGCCGCCGGTCTGCCAGGGATGGCACGTAGACAGGAGTCGATGTTGATTAGGTTGTAGATGGTAGAAGTTACCGTGGAAGAACACCTTTTCATAACTGCCAACGGTTTTGAGTTTTAATGTTTTCTCGCTTGGTAAATTAGACAGGTAGTGTCACCTGCATGCCTTGCAGAATCGTTATCCAGGGGCGTTCTTCATAAATTGAGCGTATGGCTATATACTATTCAAGTAAAACTTTTCTGTTATAAAAGGGATGCATTCTCAAAATCATTTATCTTATTTGTGCTAGCTTGCAAACCTAAGTCACAAATTTATATCATGGTTGCTTTCGGTTGGAAGTAAATGTTTGAAATTCTGCCTTGTTATAATTGTATGAGAAACTGTTTTTAATTAAGCATTCTGAAACACTGCCTTGATTTTATTATTGTGAGAGAAATTATCTGAAGTATTGTCATATCCATTACTATTATTATCCTTGTTATTGTTATTTTGTGAGAGATCATTACAATAAACTTGCTGGAAATGTTGAGAGTTTAAAATTCTGATATAGAAATTGTGAGCGAGTATTTTTTAAAATTATCTAAACGCAATGTTTGTTGGATTTTCCTACTGTAATAAATGGAGGTCGTCTTAAACGAATATCATACCCACTTCATCCTAGCCCTTCCACTTACTATAACTGTCACAGAATTGCACGTGCTTGGTTGAATACATCATCTACAAATGACAACTGCCGTCTGTGTACGTCACTAGAAAATACTGGGACATGTCAGTCGTTCTTAGAATCACCTGACACTGTAATATTGAAAGTGAAGATTTCAAGCCATGCAGTGCACAGTATCAAAATAGATTTAGCTTACCAGACGTTGATTCTCGTGTTCCCATAATTCTTCTGAACACTGTAGCTGTCAAGCTCCGGATAGGCTACAATCCTTTCATCGTCAGATCCAGCATGTACTGATAGACTTTAGTCCCTCTTCCACGAGGAACGTAGTCTTCTCACAAACAGACGTCATTCATTTGCGATTTCTGAATGGCAAACTTGCTATGTAATCTTTGCTTGCATACAGAATGTAGATGGCATTACTCCAACCCACTTTGTGTTGTGGCGCTGAAATGTTAAACATTTGTGTATCCGAACATGTAGAGCTGTGGTATCACGTATTGATATCACTGCACGGGTGTCAAAGTTGGCAACGGCAAGTTTCTGTCAGACGCCGACAGGGGTCGTGCAGTATGCGGTGGACCCAGTGATGCCACACCTCCAGCAGCTCCGGACTACGGGCGCCTTTTACCTTCGCAGTCAGACATCCCACTCGCACTCAGAACCACTTCGCTACGTGTTACTATGCAGACACTGCCTAGCCGCAGTTCCAACACCATCATTAGTGCTTACACAGAGAGGTCCACAACAGTGGGATTCACTTTTTGAAATCTTTTATATGGTGATGTAGATTAAGGTACAAGATATCACACCCTACAACCACTCACCCTGGTTGGCCCTCATATGCGAGTAAGTGACGAAAAAATGTTTTGAAATTTCGTGATGCTCTACAGCTTTAAACAGAGTAATAATAGTCAGACAGTTGCTGTAGCATGACAGTTATCATATTGATACTAAAATGTAGACTTTCAAGGCCCGAAATGTCATGTCCATTATAATTATCCGGGCTGTTATGCCGTGGTCGGTTGATGAATTCTGTGTCAATTCCCAACGTTTCGTCCTCGTCTACGGAAGACATCTTCGAGGGGGTCTGTAGCTCGATGGAAGGTCCAACACACCCACTGGCTCGCTACTGACTCCTCCGCAGACGGGGACGAAACGTTGCGAATTGGCACAGAATTCATCAACCGAACACAGCATAACAGCCCGGATAATTATAATTTACATGAGTTATAATATTGTCCACACATGCAAGAAGGTGTGGATTCAGATATCGTCATGTGCTTTTACACTTTTTAATCTTTATCTAAATTACTTTGATCGTTAATCTTATTCCGTATACTGGTTTAAATGTAATTTTTTATGTCCCTTTGTTATTTCATTTTAAATAGTGTACAGACGGTTTCAGTTTTTCTTATATTTTCTTCCTGTCATTCTTTGTCCACTTGGAACCTTTGTGCATGTGAAATTAATTATTGTTATTTACTAATTTCGATTTAATTTCTTTCCT
The DNA here is from genome assembly GCF_021461385.2 of Schistocerca piceifrons. Classification (NCBI taxonomy): domain Eukaryota; kingdom Metazoa; phylum Arthropoda; class Insecta; order Orthoptera; family Acrididae; genus Schistocerca; species Schistocerca piceifrons. The sequence continues at coordinate 447,541,438 of NC_060144.1, read as the reverse complement.
TTTGCCCACCGAGGTGACCGAACGGTTCTAGGCGCTCAGTCCAGAACCACGCAGCTGCTACTGTCGCAGGTTCGAATCCTGCCTCGAGCATGGATGTGTGTGATGTCCTTAGGCTAGTTAGATTTCAGTAGTTCTAAGTCTAGGGGACTGATGACCTCAGATGTTAAGTCCCATAGTACTCAGAACCATTTGAACCATGTTCTTTCCTTTTATTATCTTACATTTTGGTTCAAATGGATCTGATCACTATGGGATTTAACTTCTGAGGTCATCAATCCCCTAGAACTTAGAACTACTTAAACCTAACTAACCTAAGAACATTACACACATCCATGCCCGAGGCAGGATTCGAACCTGCGACCGTATATCTTACATTTTCATCCATGTTACTGCATTCATTATTTTTTTCCCTCATTTTGCTGGAATTTCTTTTTAATTATAAACCCTTTTTTCGTTTAAATATTCATCTGTATTATCTTGTGCATAATACAATCAGAAACTATGTATTAGATGTTTATATGACGATTTCCATCCAAAAACCTGTACATCTTTTAACGAAAAATACATTTTTGACACCACTGCACACTCAACATGAACAGATTATTTCGTCTTTTGTTTTTAACCGATAAATCGGTTTTTTCATATGTTAAACAATACAATAGATAAATAAAAATAATGAAATTCACATGCACAGATATTCCAAATGGAAAAAGAATGATAGGAGGAAGAGATGAACGCAACTGGAGCACTTAATACACCGACCAAACTGACGCGACAAAGGAATAAAAATTTAAAAATGTTACATTTACACCAGTTAATCGAGTAAAAATAACGACCAGTCATTTCGATAAAAATAAAAAAACATCTGACGAGATTCGAACCGATAACTTCTTGCAAGTGAGGATCGCACAATAATTGTTATTCTATTGCAACAAACTGATTAACGCACCCATTTTTAAAGCTGTAGAATACCACATGAAATTCCCAACTACTTGCAAACGAGGGTGCACCAGGGTCAAAGGTTGCGGGGTGTCATACCCTGTATCTTAACCTACATCACCGTATAGAGGGTTTCAGAAAGTCAATCCCACCGTTGGGGGCCTCTCCTTGTGACATTTTTTGCTGCATTATTTGTAGCCATACGCTTGGAGAAATACAAGTTAAGTAAACCTTTTGTTTATCGTAATATCTTGTGTCCTGATCGTTTCTGCTCCTGTCCAACTGTCCTACGACAACAGTTGCTGCACCACTGTAAAGCCCGCCTCTCCTTATCGTTGTGTACGGAGTCATGCACAAGAGCATTCCAGACAATTTCAAATTTGCAGTGTGCCGCCTTCAAGCTGATGTAATTTTAGTGGCCAGCAGTGGCTGTTACACAGGTTGAGTCAAAAAGGACTTGACAACTTTGGAATGATATAGAAATTTGTTGAGATAACGTACAGAATCGGTAGATTTTGTGCAAACAATCTCAACATTGATTCACATAGTGCACTAGTACCGTGTTCCGCCACCAGGAGCGCCAGTGTAGTGCAGAATTAAACTGGCTACTTTCAGTGGTGCGGGGCGCGCTCGCTGTGTGTTTTGATTTCATGAAACGAACTCTGCAACAACTGTTCGATGTAAATTTCGCACCGAATAAGCTAAAGAACCTCAGAGCAAGCCTGCAATTTAATCTTGGCACAAGAACTTCGTTGAGAAGGATTGTTCACTGTGACATGATAGATCAGGTCTCCCGTGTGTTGATTATGTCTAACACGTTAGGGAAAGCTTTCTCCGCAGTCCCAAAAATCAACGCTCGTGCGTCTCGCGAGACTGGCATTTCACAAAACACTGTTTGGCGTGTACTGCTTAGACGTTTACACTTGAAACCGTTGGGATTCACAATGGCACAACACATCAGTGGTGCAAATGAGGTTGCTTGTGGGGAATTTTGTGCGGAAATTTTGAAACAGATAGACAACAACGAGACATTCTTGAACACAATAATGTCCGGCGATGAGTCAACATTTCATATCAGCGGCACGGTGAAAACCCACAACTGCAGAATATGGGGCAGCGACAATCCACATGCAACCCTGTAACATGTTCATGACAGCCTCAGAGTTAATGTGTTGTGTGCCCTTAGCAAATTGAAAGTATTCGGCCCTTCCTTCTTCATCGGGAAAGCTGTCTCTCGTATAGTGTATCTGGACATTCTTGAAAACTTCTTAATTGCATAGATCGATGAAGATGATCGAGATGGGATTGTTTACTACCAGCAAGATGGTGCACCACCTTATTTCTTCACGTAAGTTATGTATTTCCTCGATAATCGCTTCATAGGTCTGTAGATTCGATATGAAGGGGCATCGGTTGGCTCCCTCGGTCCCCACACTTGACACCACTAGATTCTTTCTCTGGGACTTCATGAAAAACCGTGTGTATGTTCCTGCCTTGCCAAACAATTTAGCCGACCTGAAAAATCGAATCACGCTGCCGTTGCACTATCTCTGCCTATCTCTGCCTATCTCTGCAACGAATGTGGGAAGGAACTGACTATCCGTGGGAAGTTTGTCGCATCACAAATGGTAGTTACATCTAACCAAAATGAGAAGCTTATTTCCGAAAGGTACCAAATCCGAAAAATTGAAAAATTAGTTGACAAGTAGAAGCACTGCTTGGAACCATGACGTATGTAATAAGAACTGTTACGTATGCCAAAACGTACCACATCTATTATATAACTCTCCTCACGAGTTGCTGTTCATGGCGAAGAGTACCTAATCCAGTCTTATTTCGTTTCCAAGAAGTACCACATCCCGGTAGCCAATCGTTGCTCGTCTCGGTAATGATGTCACACACAACATGACCGAGATTTGTATACATGACACTGCACATTGTAAGGACGTTTCTGGTTTTTTTTATGTCCATCTGAAGTTTTTGATTAAATTGTGGAGTATGACGTATCAGATGAATACTGTATTTCACCAACAGAAACTCCAGAGCAATGTTACAAAACTTAACACAATTTTCCGCCGAAAGGTACCAAATCCGTTTTTATTTATACAGTAACAATTTAAAAAATAAACATTTAACAGAGATACTTGGCATAATGTGTCTCAATGTTGTTGTTGTTGTGGTCTCCAGTCCTGAGACTGGTTTGATGCAGCTCTCCATGCTACTCTATCCTGTGCAAGCTTCCTCATCTCCCAGTACCTACTGCAACCTACATCCTTCTGAATCTGCTTAGTGTATTCATCTCTTGGTCTCCCTCTACGATTTTTACACTCCACGCTGCCCTCCAGTACTAAATTGGTGATCTCTCTTGATGCTTCAGAACATGTCCTACCAACCGATCCCTTCATCTAGTCAAGTTGCGCCACAAACTTCTCTTCTCCCCAATTCTATTCAATACCTCCTCATTAGTTATGTGATCTACCCATCTAATCTTCAGCATTCTCCCGTAGCACCACATTTCGATTTAGAAAGCTTCTATTCTCTTCTTGTCCAAACTATTTATCGTCCACGTTTCACGTCCATATATGGCTACACTCCAAACAAATACTTTCAGAAACGACTTCCTGACACAATTTCTCTTCTTCAGAAACGCTTTCCTTGCCATTGCCAGTCTACATTTTATATCCTCTTTAGTTCGACCATCATCAGTTATTTTGCTACCCAAATAGCAAAACTCCTTTACTACTTTAAGTGTCTCATTTCCTAATCTAATTCCCTCAGCATCACCCGACTTAATTCGACTACATTCCATTATCCTCGTTATGCTTTTGTTGATGTTCATCTTATATCCTCCTTTCAAGACACTGTCCATTCCGTTCAGCTGCTCTTCCAAGTCCTTTACTGTCTCTGACAAAATTACACTGTCATCGGCGAACCTCAAAGTTTTAATTTCTTCTCCATGGATTTTAATTCCTACTCCAAATTTTTCTTTTGTTTCCTTTACTGCTTGCTCAATATACAGATTGAATAACATCGGGGACAGACTACAACCCTGTCTCACTCCCTTCCCAACCGCTGCTTCCCTTTCATGCCCCTCGACTCTTATAACTGCCATCTGGTTTCTGTACAATTTATAATAGCCTTTCGCTCCCTGTATTTTACCCCTGCAACCTTCAGAATTTGAAAGAGAGTATTCCAGTCAACATTGTCAAAAGGTTTCTCTAAGTCTACAAATGCTAGAAACGTAGGTTTGACTTTCCTTAATCTTCTAAGATAAGTCGTAAGGTCAGTATTGCCTCACGTGTTCCAATATTTCTACGGAATCCAAATGTGTCTCAATATCTGCCTGAATGTAACAACGATGCTACAAGACAGTCTGATGCTGCTGTGGTTGTAAAACTTTTTTTTCTCTCTCTCTCCTCTAAAATTAGATTTTATAGATTTGATACCTTTTGGAAGCGAGATTGTCAAAAGACGCTTTTATGTGAAACTTGAGGTTGTTTGCTACAAAGTGACACACCTACCGATTCTGTAAATTATCTCAATAAATTTCTATATCCTTCCAAAGTTGTAAAGTCGTTTTTGACTCACCACTTATTTTTCGGAAGTTTGACTACTGTGTTTTGGAGAGTATAGATTGTCGTCATTTTCGGATGTCGGCCTCCTCCGTCAGCACGGGGTCGACGCCGTCGCCGCCTGACAGCTGGGCTGCGAGCAGCGCGGAGCAGGTGGCGGGCCTTCCTCGGTGCCGGCGTCATGTTCGCCGGTGTTTATGGAGGATGCAAATGCGGCCGCGCTCGTCGCGTGGATTTGGAGAGCTCCGCGGATTCGCAATATCGACGCTCCGCGGCGCGCCGCCGGCTGCACTCCTGGGGCGCCCCGGTAAGCCTCGCTGAACGGCCGACAAGGCGAAGCTGCCTCACGCCAGCCGCGATAAGCGCGCCAGTCTACTGCCGCCAGTGCCACCCGGGGGTGGGACAAGCGGTACCGTACATGCCAGCGCGCTCGTGCTCAAAACACCTGCGCTCTCTTCAGCTAAAATTCGCAGCTCTCATCCCAGCGCATCACTGTTTGGAATTATTTTGCGGGTAATTTTAAAACTAGGGGAGCCATAGCTGAAGTAGTTTTACATACTTGACTGACCAATTCATACAGTACATCATGTGTACAAGGGGCGTCCGTGCAAAAATAAAAACTACTTATTTGTTTGGGGTAAACCTTTTTCATTTTTCGACATAGTCTCCATTTCGACTTACACACTTCGTCCAACGCTGTTCTAATTTGTTAATCCCTTTCGAATAATAGGGATTGTCCAAGTCTGAAAAATAGCTATTTGTTGCTGCAATCACCTCCTCGTTTGAATAAAATCTTCGTCCTGCCAGCCATTTTTTCGAACTGAGGAACAAATAGTAGTCTGAGGGAGCCAAGTCTGGAGAATAGGGGGGATGTGACACGAGTTGGAATCCTGTTTCCATTAATTTTGGGACCGGAGCTGCTGAAGTGGGTGCTGGTGCACTGTCGTGATGGAAAAGGACATTTTTGGGGTCCAATTGCCGGCGTTTTTCTTGCATCTTTGTTTTCAAACGGTCCAATAACGATGAATAATATGCACCTGTAATAGTTTTACCCTTTTCCAGATAGTCGATGAGGATTATCCATTGCGAATCCCAAAAGACAGTCGCCATAACCTTTCCGGCCGAAGGAATGGTCTTCGCCTTTTTTGGTGCAGATTCTCCCTTGGTAACCCGTTGTTTAAATTGTTCTTTGGTCTCAGGAGTATAGTAATGTATCCATGTTTCATCCACAGTGACGAAACGACGCTTAAAGTCCTGCGGATTCCTTCCTCAACAGCTGCAAACCATCCTTGCAACACTCCACACGATTCCGTTTTTGGTGAAGCAATCGCGGAACCCATCTTGCGGATAGCTTTCTCATGTCCAAATGTTTATTCAAAATATTATGTACCCATTCATCTGAGATGCCCACAGCACTAGCAATCCCATGCACCTTAACTCTTCTGTCATCCATCACCATATCATGGATTTTATCAATGATTTCTGGAGCCGTAACCTCCGCCGGGCGTCCAGAACATTCAGCAACACTTGTGCCCATACGGCCACTCCGAAAATTTTAAAACCACTTATAAACTGTTCTAATCCAAGGTGCAGAGTCACTGTAGTGTTTATCAAGCTTCTCTTTAGTCTCCTGAGGCGTTTTGCCTTTCATAAAGTAATGTTTAATCACCACACGAAATTCTTTTTCGTCCATTTTTTGACAATCACTCGGCTTCCTTGATTTACACGAATGCCAAACACGAAGAAATAGAGAAATAAGGCTGAAACTTGGTGTTCGTTCTTTCCAAAGATGCTACCAACTAAACATGACCTCGACACGCGCCGGTGGTGTCATCTCTCGGACTTTGCACGGACTCTTCAAACACCCCTCGCATTTGCACAGGTGGTAAAAGCATTAAAACATAAAACTCCAATTTGGACGGAGTAGCTGTTTTTATTGAAGTTGATTTCGCAACTTTTATGTTGCATCTTCTGGTGTATATAATGTACAGAAAATTTTGTACATTAATACTTTGATAATGAGGAAATGAATTTGTCTGATACAGCTTAAAATACAAATCGAATAGACTTGAACGAGGAAGAAAATACACTGGTGTCCAAAATTAAAGCAGCAAACGGAAATATTCCAAGGTTGCTTTTGTTTTGCCACAAAACAACATAAGCAGGTGATAGTAAAGAAGAAACAATGTAAAGAGTACAGAACGTAAATAATTGCAACTTGCATAATTGCAGCCAAAAATGGTCTTAGTTTTTTCCAACTTAACGGATTTACACACACATTGTGGCAACTGGTTAATGTGCTCAATATGGGGTGTGACCATCTCTGGCAGCAGTACTGGCCTGTTAACGATGGGCCATGCTGTGAATGATTTCGTCAATTTCATGTTCAGGCAATAACGCCCATTCTTCCTACAGAGCTGCTCGCAAGTCTTGGAGAGTGGTTGGTAAATGCTAACGTGGTGCAACCCGTCTCCCTAGAGCATTCCAGACATGCTCTGTGCGAGCCAAATTGGAAGAGCGAGAGCAGGCTTCCAACAAAACATCAACCACCCGTGCTCTATGAGGTCGAGCATTATCGTCCATCAGTAAGAAGTCCGGGCCCATGGCACCTCGCAACAACAGCACCCGAGGTCCCAAGATATCGTCACGATACCTGCAGCAGTTAAGCCTTAACGATTCACCCGTTCAATTTCATGAAGAGATGGTCGAGTCATCAACATAATCCATTACTGCACCGTTAGGGATGCTTCTTAATAGCGGTCTCTTTCCGCAATGTTTGAGTCCAGAAATCGTGTTCCACGTTCCTTCTAGATGCGAATCCGTCGAGAATCAGTCTCCACATCAAGTAGGGACTCATCCACGAGGTCAGATGCCAGTTACTGTGCAGAAATAAGGCGGTACGGTCGTGCCCTTACAGCCAAATAATGGTAGTATCTTTCTGATGTCACACGTTGTCGGCTCTGTCCTGGTCTTCGGGATACAGTGTCGGTCTCTATAAATAGTCGCCACAGCCGAGAAACACCAGAAGGATTCACGTTAAGCCATCGGGCCATATCAGTTTCCGACTGTCCTGCTTCCAGTGTTCCTATGACCCTCCAACGCGTCTTATCTGTGCCATACTGCGCCGTCTGTGACTATGTGCGCAGCGATTATGGATGTGGGACTAACCAGCAAACACTATCCCATTTGATAGGTGCCCTGACTTTTTCGTTGGTATGGTTGTCCATTGACCAGAATGCCATCGTCCGTGGAGAACATAATCGTACGGACATCTGTTGATGATTTGTATGATTATATCGTCAATCAGGCTCAGGAATGGGAAGTAACTTTTTGTCGCTTTAATTTTGGATACCAGTGTATTATGCTTCTAGTTAGGAAACTAAGTGTGGATCATGTTGTATCGCGGGTGGCCACAACAGTAATTCGTAGACTATAAAGCAAGAGAGAGACTAGGGTAGCTGAGCACATTACAGAATATCAACAGACAGTGCTACAATTGAATAATCAAACACATTTTCTTATATTCTGAGAAGCAGTTATGGAGAACGTAACAAGCATTTTCAATTTCTGAATAAAGTCTTGTCAGCTCAGGTCACATACGTCCAACAAATAACGGCCCTTTTCGTTTAAAACAAATAAGATTTGTAATTTCGCTCTAAAAGATGGTTACTTACTCGCACAATGCTATGTCATATGGTATAGGGAGCTATTACAGAATGCCGCAGAGTATCAGTTGGCGTGGTTAGGTTAAGTTCTCAGACTTCATTTAGTAAGAACCGTCATCAAAAATGAGTGCCCAGTTTATAAAAGCAAAGGAATGGAATTAGGCATCAGAATCTGATCCTTGACTAAAAAGCAGTGAAGCAGTAACTAAAAGGAAAAGAGATAGGGACGGTCCCCATGTGTCCAGGAGCAAATTCCAAAAACAGAAGTAATCTGTGTTAAAATCACTGCCATCTCTTTACCAATTAAAGTACCTTCCCGTGGACGTACGTCCAGTAACGGACGATGTCCCTCATAAATGTTATCCAGGAAAATACTGGGTGCTGAACTGATTGAAGAGTAATAAATGTTTAAGATTAATAAAATTAAAATATAGAACTCCACTGAAAAATTTACTTCTATCATGTCCTGGGAGTCACTACTGGTCCAAAGGAGTAAGACTATGCTGTAGGTAAAACTTTACGGAAGCAGACATGCTTACGTTTTTTTGTCACCAACATAATAGCAATCTTACCGGCTGACAACAGAAGCTACGAGGTGTCCATAGTGTGTTTCCGAAGCATGTGCTGTGGCTGCCGTCTGGGTCCCGAGACTGCTAAGTAAATCGAACTAACGTGGATAACACGGAAGATAAGAGAAGCACGCTGCTAGTACTCTGTTGAAGTATTGCGGTGACCACGTGATCTGTTGGACTCGGCTATCCGTATTACGTAGGAATAGGACGTGAGTGATACAAATACAATAATGTTACTAAGGTGAAAAAAATTACTACTTATTTCTGTAACGCCAAAACAGTGTTCATATAAAATGGATTAGATGACCTACATGTGAATGGACAGTGGGAGTAAACATGAATATTAACAATGACTGTAATAAGCTAACCAACTAGTTGTTCACAAAAAATTCAAATAGACAAAGTTGGCCAATAAAGCTCGGTGTCATAATTCCGTTTCGTTGTTGAATGATCAGAGGACTGTCTTATGGACATCGTAATATATATCTCCTGAAGCACATTTAAGACAACGCACTCGCTCTCTCTATGTAGTATCTCCAACTTATTAAGGAGATCTGAAACAGAACGTTGATTATCACGTACGTGAGATGTTACTGAGACCTTCGATCTCCTCACATTGAGATGTCCTTTAAAGCTAATTTCGAAACTTCCACTAGCTTGTCCAAAGTACTTGTGAGAACAGTTATTAAAGGAAATTGAATAAATCCCTTTGTTCTCATATGGGTTGATGGGTTGCTGAGTGGCTGTTCCCTGTGTCTGTATTTGGCACGTACTGTCTGCGTGATAAAAAAAAAAAAAAAGAAACGCTGTAGTTAGGTTATTCTTTTTCAAATTTTTACCGATTCACTCTGAAAAGGGGTCGTAGTAAGGAAGGCGGTGGTAGTTCCTGCTGTTATTATATCCTGTATAACTGGTGATAAAGTGGAAGAAAACATGGAGTGATTAATGGAAGAAATTGTCTTCAACAACAATTTTTTATGAATATTGCGAACAAGATTTTTATCCTAACCATTAGCAAGTGCAATAATTTCTGTACGGTGTTAGTTGTTAGCGGTCCGTACCTCTTGGGCTAGTGGCTTGCGTTGCTGCCTCTGCGTCACGAGGACCCGGGTTCGATTACCGGCCAGGTCGGAGATATTTTCCTCCCGGGGACTGGGTGTTTCTGTTGTCCTTATCATTTTATCATTTTTCCAGAAAAGTGACGTGACTAGACTGTGAAAGGATTGGAAATTTGTACGGGCGCTGATAACCACGCAGTTGAGCGTCCCACAAACCAAATATCACCCTCGTCATCATCATAAGTTGTTGACGGTTTTCGGTAAATGTCAAAAACAAAAGGACAGTTTCTAAATGTGACTAAGATGTTAAGGTAAGGGGTTATGTGTTTAGTTCTCCTCCATCTTGAACAGTTTACAGCCCCAGCCTCACCACCTAGTCTTGTATTCCCACCATCTTTCTGTGTTCATTATGGTCCACTCCTCGCCCCTTTCAACACACCTCTCCACATTTACAAGCCACGTTTACCTGGGACTTACTCTTGGTCGTTTCCTTCGCATCTCCAACTCGTGTATCCTCTTGGAAATCCTCTTGTCTTCCGTTCTCTTAATCTTTCTATCCTGTTCCTTAACGGTTCCTCTTTTACTATTTCCCTTACCTTGTCATTCCTCATCCTCTTTCTTCTTGTTACTCCTATCCTACTTCTGAAGAACTTCATTTCTTATGCCTGTATTCTGCTTATATCACTTTTAGTTATTGCACATGCTTCACATGCATCGGTCAGTATTTGGATATACACTCCTGGAAATTGAAATAAGAACACCGTGAATTCATTGTCCCAGGAAGGGGAAACTTTATTGACACATTCCTGGGGTCAGATACATCACATGATCACACTGACAGAACCACAGGCACATAGACACAGGCAACAAAGCATGCACAATGTCGGCACTAGTACAGTGTATATCCACCTTTCGCAGCAATGCAGGCTGCTATTCTCCCATGGAGACGATCGTAGAGATGCTGGATGTAGTCCTGTGGAACGGCTTGCCATGCCATTTCCACCTGGCGCCTCAGTTGGACCAGCGTTCGTGCTGGACGTGCAGACCGCGTGAGACGACGCTTCATCCAGTCCCAAACATGCTCAATGGGGGACAGATCCGGAGATCTTGCTGGCCAGGGTAGTTGACTTACACCTTCTAGAGCACGTTGGGTGGCACGGGATACATGCGGACGTGCATTGTCCTGTTGGAACAGCAAGTTCCCTTGCCGGTCTAGGAATGGTAGAACGATGGGTTCGATGACGGTTTGGATGTACCGTGCACTATTCAGTGTCCCCTCGACGATCACCAGTGGTGTACGGCCAGTGTAGGAGATCGCTCCCCACACCATGATGCCGGGTGTTGGCCCTGTGTGCCTCGGTCGTATGCAGTCCTGATTGTGGCGCTCACCTGCACGGCGCCAAACACGCATACGACCATCATTGGCACCAAGGCAGAAGCGACTCTCATCGCTGAAGACGACACGTCTCCATTCGTCCCTCCATTCACGCCTGTCGCCACACCACTGGAGGCGGGCCGCACGATGTTGGGGCGTGAGCGGAAGACGGCCTAATGGTGTGCGGGACCGTAGCCCAGCTTCATGGAGACGGTTGCGAATGGTCCTCGCCGATACCCCAGGAGCAACAGTGTCCCTAATTTGCTGGGAAGTGGCGGTGCGGTCCCCTACGGCACTGCGTAGGATCCTACGGTCTTGGCGTGCATCCGTGCGTCGCTGCGGTCCGGTCCCAGGTCGACGGGCACGTGCACCTTCCGCCGACCACTGGCGACAACATCGATGTACTGTGGAGACCTCACGCCCCACGTGTTGAGCAATTCGGCGGTACGTCCACCCGGCCTCCCGCATGCCCACTATACGCCCTCGCTCAAAGTCCGTCAACTGCACATACGGTTCACGTCCACGCTGTCGCGGCATGCTACCAGTGTTAAAGACTGCGATGGAGCTCCGTATGCCACGGCAAACTGGCTGACACTGACGGCAGCGGTGCACAAATGCTGCGCAGCTAGCGCCATTCGACGGCCAACACCGCGGTTCCTGGTATGTCCGCTGTGCCGTGCGTGTGATCATTGCTTGTACAGCCCTCTCGCAGTGTCCGGAGCAAGTATGGTGGGTCTGACACACCGGTGTCAATGTGTTCTTTTTTCAATTTCCAGGAGTGTAGTAACTTCTACGTGATTACCACTGCGCTGTCGCGCTCGGTTTTTTACACCAAGTAGGTAAACAAATATATATCCAAGAAAAGGAATAAAAGTATTGTAGAAACTACAGCGGAGTCACACAGATACAACACTGTGACAGGGTACATCGTGGATAGCAGAATCCTAACAAGTGTCGAGAACATATTGAGAGAAGAACAGTATGGCTTCAGACATGGAAGGTCAACTGTTGACCACATTTTGTAGTGAGGCAGTTGCTGCACACCTCTATGAATTTCGGGAAGATCTTGTGACGGTCTTTCTCGATAGAGATCATTTGACAGCGTCTGTAGAAGGACCGTCTGGGTCTCACTAGAAAAGAAATGAGTGGAGTGAGAGACCTGAAGAAGAGTGGAGGATATGTACTGCGAATGTCTGAGTTATGTTATAGTGGGGAAGAAAAGGATGGAGTGATTCCAGAAAACAAGTGGTATAGCACATTGCAGTGCATTGTCACCTCCCCTCTTCATTGTGGTCTTGGATAGGATAATCACTAAGGTGGCAGAAAAAAACAGGAGAAGGTAAGACGTAAGCAGTGGTGTTCGCAGTATAACTTGATGATCTGCGGGAACAGAGAAGAGGAGATTCAAGAACGAACGCTTGGAGAGGCACTATCAGACAGCATGGAATGAAATTTAATGTAAATAACTGTGAGTTCCTGGTTACAACTAGAAAGAAACGCAAACCAACTAGCAGAATAAGGATTTGAAGTGAACAACTGAAAAAGGTAGAAACTATGAAGTACTTGGGAATTGTGACAGAGGAAAATGGAAGACATGAGAAAGATCAGTGAACGTGGCAGACAGGTAGAAGCAGTTCTGCGACATGTAGGAACCAGGTTTGGAACACAAACGTCCAACACGAAAGCAAAGAAGTCAAAAAACATTCTGACACGGGTCCGCACACCAGGAAATGCGGCTGCAGTTAACCAGAAAATGCTTCAGAGTACTATCAAATCAACCCGAAGCCAGTCACAAAAGACCGGCATATCACGTCGATCATGCGTACGAATACAGTATTCCACCTGGACCTGCACGTGCATTCCTACCGAGTGCTTGTTGTTTATGCATTAACCAGCATATGCTCCTCAGCGCCTTTAGTTTTGTGAGTGACTGTTCACTGAAATAACAGTGAATGGCTTGGCTATGGTTCTGTTCCTTATGTCTAATGAAACATGGTTTCACCTGAGTGGTTACGTCAACTCACAGAATCACAAGTTCTGGGCAGCGGAGAATCCGCATAACTTCCACGAAACACAGTTCCATGCTCAGAAGGATGGGGTTTGCTGTGTAGTGTCGCGCGCCGCATTATTGGTCCCATCTACTATCACCAAAAGCTGACTTCAGCGCTTTACATTGCAAACATTTTGAAACCATTTGTGGCAGCATTAACGGAGGAGGAAAAGACCTACAGTTACTTCCAACAGGATGGAGCAACTGCCCATACAGCCTGCTGAACCTTGGACAACATTTGCACAATCTTCACCCCTGAGAGTGTTGTTAGTATTCAATCTGGTCGCGGCTCTAGCTGGCCACCTAGGTTAGCAAGTAGGTCAGTGCGCTATTATTTTGTGTGGGGAGCCATCAAGTCTAAGATGTATCGCAACAACCCTCATAGTCTTCAAGAACCGCAGCAGAACATTTCGAGTGAGTTTGCAGCAATTCCAGTAGTCCAGCTTCGATGCGCCTTCAGCAGCTTCCTGATCAGTGCCCAAAAGTGCTAAGAGATGAGTGGTGGCTAGTTTCAACATCTGCTATAGTCAGGTAAGTACACTATTTCCTTTCATCTGCTGTGTTTCTTCGTATCCTGGAGCATTGTTCTCCAGGCCCCTTTTATTTGCCACGTTCTGTATTTGAACGCTTTTAATAACGTAGAACGAATTTCAGTGCACAACAATTTATTGAAGCTCTTCTACTTGTATCCCAAAAAGTTACACTTACATTACATACAAATGATCTGTTTTAATCCACTTACAGTATATACACATGATCTGTTTTAATCCAACTTCGTAAGACAGGAAAGAACTTAAGAAATATAAACATTTAATATACTAGAAAATATTTTTGTTACTACAACAATGTAAACAATCAAAGTCAGGCATCTGCGACGGTATATTTTTAGTTGTTTAGTTCTTTTTTCATATACGTGGTACATTGACAATTAGCAATAAGTCTGAATTTAGCATCGATTAGCACTCCTTGTAAGCAAGCATATGTCTCGCATTTATAACGTATTTCTGTGAAGTGACGTTGTAATCGTAATGTACAGTGAAGAGCACACGGAACAAATAACAGCATGCGCCATCTTTACTTCCCTTGTACCCACACTTCACTTTTTCAAATTCATGGTTTTAACTTTGACAGTGCCTTTTCTGGAAAACCAGTTTCATCATCAGCAAAATACGAAATATAAATTGCCTTGGACTTGGTTCACTGCTGTGAAAAGGCACCTGTGCTTACACAATCCTCCGCATGAAGATGATGGTGTCAAACATCGAAACGTGTAGTGCGTAAATAAATAGGTCTTTTACACAGTAACTGTTTCATTTATAACTGTCGCAGAATGTCTACAAATCTCATATTCCACGGCCATATACGTTTGAATTGAATAAGGATCCCGGGATGCCGGAGTGGTAAACTAATGAGCTCAGACTCCGCAGAAAAATTAAACTATTTTATTTCAGTACCGATAAATTTACATCAAGCACACACTGGCAAACTGAGCACGTTTATTGAAGTAATGCCATTACTGCTCTGTAACTCACCTAATATCATAATATTACAAAGGCGCCGATAAGCAACGGTATGAAGGTATTACTTAAATGTGCCCAAAGGCAGCTCAGACCACTTATCAGCAGTTATTTTAAAAACATTCGTAATGCAGAATTGTTTCAGAGGCAACAATAAATAACAATACCAAGAATTATTTAAATCCGCTCCAAAACAAATTAGACCACTTACCAATTTATTTTAAAAACATCAGTAATGCAAAATAGATTACAAACCAGGGTTTACCGACGAGGAACGTTAAGGCTTGGTCTGAAAATGTCATCAGAAGCCGTCATTTTCATTCAGCATCATCAGCCAGAGGCCGTCCCACCAGTTTTACGTGGGTACAGTCCAATTAGGTTTTATAGCTCTGAAACAGAAAAACAAAAACGTTAACATGCATAAAACAGTTTCTTACATAAATATGTATAATCTAAGGCAAAGTAACAGTTCTGCCCCTTTTCCTTTTACCATTTAAAAAAGCAAACAAATTTACAAAATAAAGCAAGTGCCAGCTCAAAGGATTAAGCACTAAAGCAGCCTAATGTATGGCGATGCCCAGCAGACAGAGCGTAGGTACTATTACTAGAAACACCGAAGACAAACTCAAGGTACCATTGGTACTTCATTTAGAAAATTTAAATAATTCAAAAACTAAGCGTTGTGGCAGCCGAATTCCTACTCGATCTGTCAACACTGAATCGCCCCAAAACAGGTTAATTCACTTCCTCCCCGACTAAGAATTAATACTGCAGGTGGGAGCTCACCATCAACTTCCGTTGTATGATGATAATCGCCACAATGGCCTCACACCATGTACATCTCGGTACCTTTGCAGTGTAATTAGAAGCAACTTTCTCCATGGAAATGGTTCAAACCAACAATTAAATGTCACTGAGGAACCGAAGAGTCCATTTGCGGCTACTGTAAAGAATTCAGTTTTTGCTGAAACTGTGCACTAACACATTTCAGAGGTTGATATGCAAATTCCCTTGATGAAGTATGTACTGAGCCACTCTTTAGAAAGCACTAACTCGTAGGAGATATACTGTATGAACAGGCCCTAACAGCACTGCAATACTCAGGTGAAAAGTAACGTAGGACTACGTAACTCACTCTCGTAATACTACAATAAGTTGTACTGAGAGGACCTTGCCTACTCTCAAAGACGTAATCTGCGTGACTTGAATAATCGTCTGTACTAAAACAGCGACGTTATGTAAGATTTCATATTCAGCTTATCATGCTATAAATCACACTACAATGCCCTACGACATCATTATGTACGATAGGATGGACACAATAACACTTTTCGTGGTATATTGGCGTCAGTGGTAGCAGTCTGGATATTAATTACAACAACGCATCTATCAGGGCTCACTAGGTTCGAATGATAAACTACCACCAAAGCTAGTATCAGTCAACATAAAAATACTAAATGCGAGAGTCTACGGGGAGCAGGAATGATATATGTACTTTACCAATAAAAGAAACCTATAGCGAAGTTTACTCTGTGTTCCTTGACGACATAACTAAAGACTTTCTCAACAACGTAAGTACCAGAAGTGACAGCTTCCTTATACACTGTAGCTTATGAATACATCATATAGATCCGTTGTCTCTTGTAGTTGCTGCTCTTTTAAAGCTTCAACATATATATACAAGCAATCAGTGTGAACGTTATAGATTTTTACGTAAATTGGAGCGTACAAGACAAAGACATAATTTAACACTATCTTTCGTTGTCAATCAGCGATAACGTCTTTAAGTAACGCCTTGCTACAACAATATCCTTGACCCTATAGAAATTTTATCGTAATAAACTATTTCGTCAATCTCAACCTTTGAGTGTTATATGAAATAACTTTTCATTTATAATTAACCACTTTTCAGTAGAACGTAAACTTTATTTCCCTGTCCAAATAAATATTAATTACCTTGTTTTGGTTGCAAGTTATTAACTGAAAAACACTATTTCTTCTATTTAGGGTTTTAATTTCTTTGAACTTTGCTTTTATTCACATGCCGGTCTTTTACTTCACTGGCCTTTGCTTTACGTTGATACGAAAAGATACGTTCGAGATATTAATCCACATTGAAACAAACTTTTGAATATTTTTCTTGTAATAGTTTAGGGATGAAGGACAAGTCGGGCACTGACTGATTAAAAAAGTTAATTCTTTATTTCCTGCTATTAATTCGTTTGTAGTTACAAGTCAGCGTTTCACTTTACGAGTGCTGGTTCTCTATTCAAAACCCCACTAAGCGGAAATGTAATAATAAAAAAAAATAAAAAAAACTGATTTCCACAGCCACTTTTCAACTATATAAACTTCAAATACTCAAACAAAGATTAACCGCTTTAGGTGTTGACTTCCGCCGCCCACTAATATTTAACACTCAAAACACAACAGTGGATGATCTCTTTTAGAGAGAATTAGAGAGTTTTTTTAATAAATGGTTCTTGATGTGTCCTGAGTTCTGGTCGTTGAAATTTTGGGGGAAGTATTTTATATATTTATGCGTGAGGTTAGGAATTTCGTTGTGTTTCGTGGAGCGTACGGCAAAATTTTGGTTATTTGGTGGGAAGTGCGTGATTTCAGTGTCAGTATTTGGTAATTCCCAGAAAGTATGCGTACGGTAGATAAGGCTTCTGTGAATAGCGAACTTTACGTGGTCGTCGAACAAGGCAGTTGTCACAGTCGGGATTGCGGATAGTAATATGAAAGCGTGATTGCGGACAAACCGCGAGTCAGATAACTTACAGATGTAGAACAAGCACAAACAGAGGGCTTAAGTGAAAAGTACGTGGCAACGTCACAGTCAACGGAAGATTTCGTGGCCGCTGGCCGCGAGGACGTAAAAGAAAGTGTTGCCGATCGCGCTCCAAATTTATCTTCACTGCCACCTTCTGATGTACGGCCATTCTTAATCGAGACTGCGTGAGACAACAAAAGACAGTACGATAGAGCGGAAGAATATTTTAAAAGGGTCGATGAAAAGGTTGACGAATGTTTTAACAAAGCAGACGAGAAAATTGAGACCCGTTTCAAGAATACTGCAGATCAACTTACAGAACACAGTGATCATGTTAAGAGATTACAAGAACAATTCACCGGTCATACACAATCGTGTGATGAACGGATGAAAAAAGAGCCAAAATATCGGAGAAGAAGTTAAGAAATCTGAAGAACAAACGAAATTAATCATTCATGATCACATCATTAATGGCGAAAATAAATCAGGCACAGCAAGGCAAGAAGTTAAAGATGCAATCGTTGAATCAGAATTGCTGGAAACGAGTTCAGACGAAGCGAAGGAACAGGAAGATAATCACAATAAAAGAAAACAAATCGAATAAGAAGGTAAGACCACGATTATTCAGCAAGCTGTAAACAAAATTAAAACTGAAATTACGGAGCACATTGAAGTGAAGGTGGTTACGGAGTTCGTGACGACATTGTTTCTGTACCTTCAGTGCAGATTAGCTACAGGGTGTCCAGAAAAGGGCTCCCTGATTTCAAAATTAAAGATTCCGAAAACAAAGATCGATAGAGGAATGCAGTAAACGGTATGTTTATTGTGAAAGCTGTAAGAAGTTTATAAAGCAGTTTGAAATATTAGTTACAAAAGCTGCTAACAGATGGCGCTGTACGCTGTACAGCTCATATCAGCATACATAAGTGAAATAATCGTATGGAAACAATCTTTGCAAACAATCACATCACATTGTTTTCAAAATGTTCACCATTGGCACTACAGAGTGGCGCAAACGAAGAATGAAATTCGAAATCAAATTTCGTAGTGTCTAAACCAAAATGGATTCACGTGCCACAGAGATCGCCGATTCAAGCTTGTCCAGCGTGGTGGGATGGTTCGGGTAGACCATGTCTTTCACTGTGCCTCACAAAAAAAAAGTCACAGGGAGTCAAATCCGGCGAATATGGAGGCCAATCCATGCCTGCACCAGTAAATTTGGGATATTCCAAAGCAATGACTCGATTCCCGAAGTATTCCTCAAGAAAGCGAAACACTTGTTCGGTCCGATGTGGTCGGGCTCCATCTTGCATAAACCATTCAGTACCCGGTCGATCCTGTAACGCTTGCTGTGTGGCGACAAATTGTTCCGAAATTAGAACGTAACGTGCACCAGTGACCGTTTCTCGAATGAAAAAAGGGTCAATAATGCCTCTGCTGCATACTGCAGCCCACACAGTAACTTTAGGAGAATACAGGGGTTTCGCTTCACACCAATATGGCTTTTCGGAACCCCAAAATCGGCAGTTCTGCTTATTCACGTATCCATTCAGGTGGAGGTGTGCTTCATCTGTAAACCAGATGCAGCCAACATCAAATTCTTCACTATCAATCATTGTGAGCATATGATTAGCAAAGGCAACCCTTTGTTGCACAGCTCGTACGGGTATGGCCTGGTGCGTTTCAATTTTGAATGGAAACATGTGTAGGCTATTTCTCAGTATTTTCTGCGTGCTGGAACGCTTCAAATCAGTCTCAGATGCAATTCTACGGACGGATGACATTGGATTTCGCTGAATAATTCCAGAAACTGTGGTGATATTTTCTGGCATAACTGCGGTTTGCTTGCGGCCAACATGCCCCACTAGATCAACAGTTACGCTGCCTGTTCGTTGAAATTTTGCGAAGAGCGTACGAACGGTTTTCGCATCGGGTCCTTTTAGAACATTAAATCGTGCTTTAAAACTTCGCCTTGTTGCCGTAGGGCTCTCTTCTAACCTGTGGTACTCTAGCACCAGAAAAACGCGTTGTTCAATGGAGTACATGGTTTTAATCTCTTCCTTTGGTACGCTAACCTCCTTTCACGTTTCAATAGTGGAACTGATCGCTCTGGGCTTCGGATCACTATTTATACTAGGCATTACGTATGGCGATTACAGCGCTATCTGTTAGCAGCTTTTGTAACTATTATTTCAAACTGCTGTATAAACTTCTTACAGCTTTCACAATAAACATACCGTTTACTGCATTCTTCTATCGATCTTTGTTTTCGGAATCTTTAATTTTGAAATCAGGGAGTCCTTTTCTGGACACCCTGTATGCGTCAGAAAACGTAATTCATCTAAAAGTAATTAATGATGAATCATATTTAAGAAGTATTACTCTGTTAGAAGCGGATCAGGAGATTAATTATAGAGAAATAGTTAATGAAGTAGACGGGATTCTATCTGTTGCAGATTTGAGTCGGCTGGTTGTCTTAAGACAGGGTCGAGATACCAGTGAGGGAGGGAAAGTTAACAAAATGGTTGAGTTTGAGCCCGTTGGAATTTAATTCAGTTACCAGACAGAGCTCTGGGACCTTTAGTGACTATACAACGGTTAGAGTCAGTATTGGTGTTCCATGCAAATCTCACAACAAATTGGGGGTTGGCCGCGAGAGGTTAGCTAAAATATGACGAGATTGTCGAAGTGAGAGCGAATTGTTTGGTAATGAAACTACGATGAACAGTAGTGTTTTGGTGTAGAGAAAGGTTGGCGATTTACTGAGAAGTTTTTCCACGTCCGTACTTGTTTCAAGTCGCAAACTCAGCCATTGAAATGCAGTAGGCTACGATTAAAATAAAATTAGGCTTAAAATGGATGTTCTTACTCGGAGAACGTTGCTCGTCTCTTCATCTACATCTACGTGATTACTCTGCTACTCACAACAAAGTTCCTGGCAGAGGGTTCAGTGAACCACCTTCAAGCTGTCTCTCTACCGTTCCACTCTCGAACGGCGCGCAAGAAAAACGAGCAGTTAAATTTTTCTGTGCGAGCCCTGATTTCTCCTATTTTATCGTTATGATCATTTCTCCCTATGTAGGTAGGTGCCAACAGAATGTTTTCGCAATCGGAGGAGAAAGCTGGTGATTGAAATTTCATGAGAAGATCCCTTTGCAACGAAAAACGCCTTTGTTTTAATAACTGCCACTCCAGTTCACGTATCATTTCCGTGGCACTCCAATTCACGTTTCATTTCTGTGGCACTATCTCCCCTATTTCGCAATAATACAAAACGAGCTGCCCTTCTTTGTACTTTTTCGGTGTTATCCCTCAGTCCCACCTGATGCGGATCGCACACCGCACAGCAGTACTTAAGAATAGGGCAGACAAGCGTGGTGTAAGCAGTCTCTTTAGTAGGCCTGTTGCAACTTCCAAGTGTTCTGCCAATGAATCACAGTCTTTGGTTGGCACTACCCACAACATTATCTATGTGATCGTTCCAGTTTAGGTTATTTGTGATTGTAATCCTTAAGTATTTAGTTGAGTTTACAGCCTTCAGATTTGTGTGACTTACGGCGTAATCGAAATTTAGCTGATTTCTTTTAGTACTCATGTGAATAACTTCACACTTTTCTTTATTCAGGGTCAATTTCCACTTTTCGCACCATACAAATATCGTATCTAAATCATTTTTCAATTCGATTTGGTCATCTGATGACGTTACAAGACGGTAAATGACAGCATCATCTGCAAACAATCTAAGACGGCTACTCACGTTGTCTCTTTTGTCCTTAATATAGATCAGGGACAATAGAGGGCCTATAACACTTCCTTTGGGAATGCCGGTTATTACTTCTGTTTTACTTTATGACATTCCGTCTACTACTACGAACTGTGACCTTTCTGACAGGAATCACGAATCCAGTCGCACAACTGAGGCGATAGTCCATAGGTACGCAGTTTGGTTGCAAGACGCTTGTGAGGAACGGTGCCGAAAGCCTTCTGGGAAACTGAAAAATATGGAATCAATTTGACATCCTCTGTCGTTAGCACTCATTACTTCGTGAGTATAAAGAGCTATTTGTGTTTCGCAAGAACGATATTTTCTGAATCCGTGCTGACTATGTGTCAATAAATCGTTTTCTTCGAGGTACTTCATAATGTTCGAATACGGCATACGTTCCAAAATCCTTCAGCCAATCGACGTTAGTGATATGGATCTGTATATCAACGTAATACTCCTATTTCCCTTTTGGGGTATTGGAGTGATCTGAGCAATTTTCCAGTCTTTAGGTGCGGATCTTTCTGTGAGTGAGCGGTTGTGTATCATTGCTAAATATGGAGCTATTGTATCAGCATACTCTGAAGGAACCTGACTGGTATACAATCTGGACCGGAGGCCTTGCCTTTATTTAGCGATTTAAGCTGCTTTGCTACACCGAGAATATCTACTTCTATGTTTGTCATCTTGGCAGTTGTTATTGATTGGAATTCAGGAATTATTACTTCGTCTTCTTTGGTGACGGAGTTTCGGAAAACCGTGTTTAATAACTCTGATTTAGTGGCACTGTCATCAGTGACTTCACCGTTGTTATCGCGCTTTGAAGGTACTGATTGCGTCTTGCCACTGATGTGCTTTATGTATGACCAGAATCTCCTTGGGTTTTCCGCCACATTGTGAGACAGAGTTTCGTTGTCGAAATCAGTATAAGCATCTCGCATTGAAGTACGCGCTATCTTTCGAACTTCTGCAAAACTTTGCCAATATTGGGGATTTTGCGTTCTTTTAAATTTAGCACGCTTTTTTCGTTGCTTCTGCAACAGTGGTCTGACCCGTTTTGTGTACCATGCAGGATCACTTATTAATTTATCTGGTATATATCTCTCAATTGCCGTCGATATTATCTCTTTGAAATCATTCCACATCTTTTCTACGCTCACATGATCAGAACGGAACGAGTGGAGACTGTCTCTTAAAAAGGCGTTAAGAGCATTTGTATCAGCTTCTTTATACGTATGTACTTTGCGTTTCTTTTTGATGGTTGTAGGTGTTTCGGTATTCAGTCTGGCAGCAACTGCCTTGTGGTCGCTAATCCCTATAACCGTCATGATACTCCCTATTTGTCCGGGATTATTTGTTGCTAAGAGCTCAAGTATGCTTTCGCAAGCATTTACGCTTCGAGTGGGCCCATATACTAATTGTTCAAAATAATTGTCTGCGTAAGCATTCATTGCAGTTTCGGTTGACGTTTTATGTCTGCCGCCTGCTTTAAACGTAGATTGAAGTTACCACCGACTATAATTATGTGATTGGAGTACCTATTTGAAATGAGACTCAAGATTTATTTGAAATGTTCAGCAACTATATCTTCTGGATCGGGGGTTCAGTAAAACGATTTAGTCCAATTTGTAGTGCTACAACGATGAAAATTAATATTACGACGATGTCAAACCTTATTTTCATGATTTAAAGAAGTATTCATGATATTAAAAATGTAATTATAATTTCATTATTTTCATTTTTGTGCTCAGTGTATCAAAGACTTTCCAGTGCACGGAATAAATTAGCATTGTTTGTACTACGAAACTATATATGATTGTTAAGGGTTAAGCATGTAATAATTCGATGTAAGACATTTTGTTGAGTCTGAATTTTGTTCTCGTACTGGTCGGTAGAGAAGGAAAAGTTCCTTAATCGACGTGAAGGTATAAAGGCTGTAAAATGGAGAGAGAGAGAAGGTAAATACAATTTATTCAAAACAAATATCTCGAAGGTGTAACGCCTTGTGATTTCCTATAACTAAAAATTGCAAGGTCTAATATGAGCCTGTCCTGAATAACAGCGAAGAACATTTATGTTATCATATATTTTCTTCGTTTGATCACGGTTGTGATTCGCATGTTTCTTTTTGTTACGCGACGTGTTATGAATATTTTCATTATACGCGCGAAAGTGCACACAGCTTTAATCGAACCTGCGTCTTTCGGAAACGATGACTTTTAATCAGTACAATTACCCAAATACCGTCTAAATCGCAACCGTGATCGCAAAAGTGTCTCCTGGGCCAAATAATTCTGATAAAATGTGTATTTTCCAAAGCGAGCAACACTGCACTATCGCTGACTAACAACAATCGAAAGAGTAAAATCAATGCTTAAATAAAATTTCCACCTTTTAATAATTATTATTATCCCATTAAATAAATAAATAGCAATTCAGTGGCTATACAATCAATAAACAGAGGGGGCAATTCAAATTGTCAAGTATAACCTCTACCCATACCATTTCGCAAGAACTATCTACTTCAGTTTCGCTACAGTAAATTACTTCTGTCAGCAATAAATACTCCTCCACCAACTGTATTTAATCTATGATTTTAGAACACTGTTAGGTCGTTTGAAAAAGTTTCAGCTCTACTTATTTCCGGCGTTAGTCAGATTTCGGTACCTATAACTAATTGAGCTTCAGTGCTTTCTATTAGGGCTTGGAGCTCTGGTTCTTTTCCAACACAGCTACGACAATTTACAACTACAATACCGATCGCTTCTGAAAATCAGCATGTAATTGTAGTGCCCGACGAACGAGTATTCGACTGTGTCGTAAGACGAATTGCAATCGCAGGAATTTTCTTTGTAAATTAAAAAGATGTAGTTAACATAAGTTTAGAAATTATGTAAGGGGGAAGTATTTTGTATGCACTGGAAGTAAGACAGGAGAAGACAGAAAGTATTCTGAGCACTGTATGTGCAATAGAAGAAGTCGTGAGTACTGTAGTAAGTAGAGTGTGAACATGTACATAAATGCAGAAAATAAAGATTTGTTTGATATGATAAGGCACCATAAATGCGAAGGTATATCGTACACTGGAAGCGTTTTAAAAGAGGACGCAAGTTGTGAGTCATTGGTAGGAAGACATGCGGGTACGTAGAGAAAACACATAGTTTTAGAGGTAATGAGCCGCCACAAGATAACCGCAGAGAGCGATGAGCTGGAGACAGTTTTTGAACGACGAAGTCTTACTGAAAACAGGGAGGAGATCACGAAAAAGTAGATTTACCAGCTACGTTTTTTATGTATACAGTGGGCCATACCGAGAAAAATTATCCTCGATAGCGTTGTGGAAATGGAGACCATCAGAAGTCGAAAGTCTACCGGTAGAAGACACAGTTCGCACCTCAAGAGATTGGTCAATAAATAAGCATGCTTATAGCCATGGCTGAAGACAAGAATAATGATGTGGACGGCTTTCCGGCGAGGTTTAAGCCGCTCAGGCAGTATTGAAAGGATCGCAGTAATGAGTGCACTGGATGCGCATTTGGATTTACTTGCCTGATAAGAAGGCCTTGCGTGTTACCACTGGTGTTTAATGCCAGTAGCAGGATGTACTGAGCATTTGTTACCGGTAGCCACATAGCGCTGAGCTTTTGTTGTCGGACGTGGGAAGGCGCCGAGCTCTTGTATGCCAGTAACGATAGGCACGGTGCTGGTTGTGGAAGAGCAGTTTTCTATCACGTCACGTAACGTAAAGGTACATGTGTCCAAGGAATCATAAGGTCTGTGACTGTCTGTGTGTTGTTTGAATATACTTTTCGCAAGGTTTGCGACGATCGTCAGATGGAAATTTGCTCCAGAATGATTAAAATTTTTGGCAGCGATAATTCTGTCCACACCGAAAGAATTCGTAACAGCAGGAACAGAGGGAATGTGGACCCCAGTAAAGGAATGTCAAGGATGTATATGTATTATGCTCTTGAATCTTATTGTTTGCATGTAGAACAAAAAAGTGCTTTGTGAAGCAGCCTAATCAAACGTATATTACGTGCGTGATCATTGTATGTTTCAGGAGCGACTTTCGAAAACAAATTTTAAATTAAACATTAGTGGTTTTAGCTGCGTCAGAAAAGACAAAGAAAGTGCGAGATAACGAGTCACCACGTAAGTCAGGGAGTATAAACACTAACTGCTATCACAGTAGTTGATCGCAGGGCGCGCCATTAACCGTAGAAACACCTACATGCTGCTCACAACTATCTGCATATCTACTAACTGACACCTTCCTACTAATGGGTTCCTCTCTTATTGAACATCAGCGTAAATATCAATGGATGTTAAACTTTCCGAATTTATTTGGCTTGGTCATCAGATGTAGGAACTTGGACTTACAATACAATTTTTGGGTGGTGGATGCAAAGTCATACTGCTACGAGGGTACTCCCAAAAGTAGGGTCTCATATTTTTTTATAAGTGCAAAGACCTGTTTATTTCTACAATGGTTTACATCAGTTTGCAGCTTGAACATTTAACTATTTTTCGACAAAATCACCATTTCTGTCGATACATTTTTTTAGACGCTGTGGCAGTTTTTGTATGCCCATGTCATACCAGCTTGCCGCCATGCTGTTCAGAAAGTTATGAACTTCTTCTTTCCCCTCGTTGTCGGAGCTGAATCGCTTTCCGGCCAAATGTTCTTTTAACCTAGGGAACAGGTAATAGTCACTGGGCGCCAAGTCAGGACTGTAGGGTGGGTGGGTTGTTAGGTTCCACTGAAACTGTTGCAGGAGAGCAACGGTTTGCCGAACAATGTGTCGGCGAGCGTTGCCATGGAGAATGTGTACGCCCTTGCTCAACATTCCTCTTCTCCGGTTCTGAATTGCTCGTTTGAGTTTTTTCAGAGTCTCACAATACCTGTCAGCGTTAATTGTGGTCTCAACGATTCAGCTCAGCACGAACCACCTGCAGTCCTCCAGTCATCTCGCTCCTTCTTTCCGTGCGCGGATGCGAGAAACTGCACCTGAGCACTGCAAAACAGCATCTACCTATGGTGCCTGACAGTGTCAGAAATCAAGTTCTGAGAACGTAAGCTTAACAATGCACATGCTTGGCGCCGAGGCGGCGACCAGTACGCCGTACTCAGCAGTAAAACTATTTTGCAAGGCGCCAGCCAGTCGCTCCAAACTTCTGCCGGGACACTGGCTTCTACGAACCGGCTGATACAAAGGCGTACCGCCCACCATTCCCCAC